>NW_017386069.1:109124-159088 GCF_000237925.1 Schistosoma mansoni
GCTTCAGACCTGGTCGTGCTGCATCGACCACATATTCAACTATTCGTCAAGTTTCGGAGCACAGACGTGTTTATCGGCGTCTGAAAATGATAGTTTTTCTTGACTTGAAAGCAGCATTTGACTCTGTAAACCGAGAGGTTCTGTGGCAGTGTCTGTCATTGAAAGGTGTACCTGAGAAGTACATAAACCTTGTGAAGGATCTTTACTCGAACTCTATCAGTCATCTGATCTTACAACCTCATGTGGTGTCCGACAAGGATGTCCACTATTCCCATTTTTGTTTAACTTCATTATAAACCTATTGCTGGAAATAACACTCTCTTCGACTGAATTTTTAGGGATTGATCTCCTACCAGGTGGTCCACTGATCGACTTAGAATACGCAGATGATATAGTTCTGTTTGGTGAAGACGCTGACAAAATGCAGAGTCTTCTGTGCTTGAAGTCACTAACTTCTAGTCTGAGCCATGTTGGTAAATGCAGACTACCTGGTTGGGGTCCGCGTGACTATCGTAACCAATGTTTGGAGACTCTGTGTGACATGACTCAGAATCGATCACAATGGTGTAGGTGTATACACTCTTTATCTTCTTTTAAACCTTGAGATTAAAATTGCTTCATAACTTTCTTCCTTCCTATACTATATCCTTATATGCAACCTATCTTTTATATACTACCACCACTAAATTAACTATTTCTATTAATCCGGTGTTGATCTTGTTGTGCTAACGAGGTATGGCAACTTGGACCGATGCATATATGTGCCTGGTCCTACGTTGTAGCTGACTGACTGACTGACAGACTTTGGGTGCTGGCATTTGTGCGATGTATTGCACAAAAATTTTCGTTTAAAGGGGGAGGGAAATGATCTACTTAAAAAGATTCTAAATTATACGGCTGTAGGATCTATCAGGATGTGTTGCAGTTCTAATATATAAGACTTTTAAGGTGCCGAGATATGGCCAAAACATTGTTATGGAGCAGAGTTCTATGTCATTTAATTCAGTCATATATTTCCGTCCTTGTATGTCTTTTATTGTGTTTAGAATTAGTTTTATGGTTCCGTTTCTTCAGTACTATAAAAATGAAATAGATATTAACTTTTTGTGTGTCAGCAGAGAAAAACTACCAAATGTTTGATGATCATGTCCATTTAAACACAGAACTTTCCGGAGTACCATGACATTTTATCGAATAAACGTATTTTATTTTTACAACCACGCATATAGTCTTCAGTATTCATTTGTCCTTTGACTATTATGCCAGTCATAACAGTTAATTTTAATCTTTAATCTATGGGTGGAATTTATGGTATTTCAACCAAGCTTTGCTGTAAAAATGCAAATAAATCATGGTACCTCAGTGAACACTCAATTTTTCCTAGTTGTGCACCTACTAAATGTAGTGGTGATGTCCATTATTCTCCCCATAATGTAATAACAGAATAGTGAGCTGGTTTTCTTCCTTGTCTATACCATTTG
Organism: Schistosoma mansoni; assembly: GCF_000237925.1. Lineage (NCBI taxonomy): Eukaryota > Metazoa > Platyhelminthes > Trematoda > Strigeidida > Schistosomatidae > Schistosoma > Schistosoma mansoni. The sequence goes on from NW_017386069.1 coordinate 110,606, forward strand.
CTCGAGAAGTTAAACTAGCTTTAATGGTCCAGTCCTTGATATAATCACAATAGATACGCAGATAGACATGGTACAATTTGCAAACATACGCTGCTCGTAGTTGCAAGAATCTCTATCAAGAGGCACTTATACTTCGTCAAACGCGACATGTTCTTTTACCGTTTCGAAATAGTTATTCAAAGCTAATGGCTGGACAAATACAACTAGCTGGGTCTGCATCAGCTTTGACTGGGGCGAATGTAATATTTTGCTCATTTCGACCCCTTCCCACACTTTAACTTATAATGTTAACTCTGAAGTTAAAATTAGTTAGCCCAAACCTTGGTAATTGAATAAAAATATGATGCCTATGTGCGAGATCCATGCCTTTTCATATATGCTATCTAGGTTATTGTAAGCTATCAGAGTGAACCTAGTGTCCGAAAACCTTTAATGATATGGTTCAAAGCATGTTGTTAATACATTCACGATTTATTTTTGATTCTTGAATATTTTAATATTCTATAATTATTATTCCCCATTAATTTACAACAATGCGTTAGTTAATATCAGAAGGGATTTTTGTGGATATTATAGTAATTTTAATGGTCGAGATCATGAGTCAACCGTGTCTGTTGTGAGATAGTAACTCGCTGAAGACAATGGTGGATGTGTCACTGAATTTCGTAGACTAGTTGAAGTTAGACATTAACACCGTTGGATGCCGGCTCAGTGGTCTAGAGGTTAAGCGTTCGCGCGCGAGACCGATAGGTCCTGGGTTTGAATCTCGCGAGGCGGGATCATGGATGCGCACTGCGGAGGAGTCCCACAATAGGACGTCCCATGCTTCCAGGTTTTCCATGGTGGTCTAGCTTCAATTGATTTATGATCTCAACTATTAAAATTCGCTAGTTAATTACTTTTTTAGAACATTACTTTTAATGATCTTTTTATGTCGGCAACAAATGTGACGAATTGAATTAACAAATTCTTCGTTAATTGTGATCTGTTGTCGGAATTTTAAGCATTTATAGGATATAGAGAACGTTCGAATTTTAGCCGTATTAAATTCATTACTGAAATGCCGATTTACTCTACGTTATTATAGAAATATTTAGAATAGGGTAAATTCGATTGGACTTCTGCAAACTATCAAGACATTTTCGATGGTCACAGAAACGCTGTACAAAGCTAAAAGGAAATTTGTCACAAACAAACTTTCTTATTTCCATCAAATATTATTTAAATCTACTTGTTGGTTGGATATCAGGAATGTTATTGGGCGCAACTAACAGGCTTTAGTCAGTTATGTAAATGTTGCAAATAAACCCACTTAATTTGTTCGGAGTCGTGTTGACTAGCAACTTATTTTTTAAAGTGAATCCTGAAAATTCTGTCATTCTACTTTTTGAAAAAAGAACGTATTAAATCACAAACAACATTCCCTGGAATTAACATGAAGTGTTGTTTTTATTTGTAATAAATGGTAATGCTGATTGCCTAAACTGTTAAATAAATCAAAAATAAATAGATACTCTTCATAAATTGGTTATACGGATAGAATTTTAGCGTTAACTGTTATCACACTGCACATTTTTACTTTTTCTAACAGTTCTTATTATCAACTCAAGAACGATCACTTGCTGCTGGTTCATATGCTGTTGGAAAGCATATCACATTTTTAAGCACTGGGAGAAAAGACGAAGATCAATTAGCTAATATGGTTGTAGCTGAGTTTCTCAGGCAAAACACACCATATGTCAGTTTGATTGAAGGTGGTTATACAGCTTTACATGAAGTCTTAGGTACTTATGAAGTTGGTAGGAGCTTAATCGGTCATGAACCTACAATATGTTTAGGATGTATTGGAGGAAAAAGTTTTGTTCCTTCATCAACTTCTTCTGATAGTAAAGTGGAGTCATGTTTAATAAATGAAAAAGCGAAAGTACAACCAGTTAGTTCTTCGAGTGTTGGTTTATTCTCTAAATTCTCAAGTGCAATTTTTAATACTGGCCGTAGTTTGGATCAAGTACCAAAACTTTTGAAACTTTCAGGTGTAAGTTCAATGCCAACAACATCAATCAAAACTCATATAACCCCTACATACCAACCTGTTCAGAATAAAGAAACAAAAAAACCCGTTGCTTACAGAAATACATCATCTGTATTTAGTATTGATGATGACTATGACGAAGATGATCTGTGTGAGGATGAAGCGGAAACCATTACAAACAGTCCCAATCATACAGAGAAAGAAACAAAAAATGCGACGTTATCTGAACAGTCAATTTGGTTAAAACGTTTTATTAAAGCATCTACACAAGTTACACCTGATATGGATGGGGATTTTCCCTCTCGAATCGATGGTATGGACAGCTGTGAAGTTGGAGATTTAATTGATACTACCCGGTGGTCTAGACGTCCAGAAGTAAGAGGTGTATTTAGTACTCGATTTTTAAAGCCCAATGGACAATTAGGCAATAGTGGTTTACTTGTTTTAGCAGAACGTCATTTAATTTTGTTGCGTCATCCAACTCCTCGACTTCCTAACCAACTTATCAACTCTCTTAGTTCTACTTTACAGTCTGTTTTCAACAAAAAGAATCCAAAATCATCTGAATATTCGGCTATTCAAAAACCGACTACAGATCTCCCAAAGTATGCTGTTGTTTATCGATCAATTCCTTTATCTATGGTGGTGAAAATCACGTCAAATCGTCGCTTTCCGGAATGTATTACATTTCACTACTGTCCACATGACGAAGGCGATATGTTAAAATTAAACAATCAATCATTATTTAGTATGAAAGATCGATTATATATCAATAAAGCAGGCGAAGCAGTGAAAATGGTAAAAACTGCCATCTTTACTACTGTTGCACCATTGGAAACGTAGTACTGCTCATATTGCAGTCTTATTTTATTATTTTCTTTGTACAATGTGTATTTTGCACCAATGATTTTATCTATATTTCTTTTTTCTTATGTCATCTATCAATCAGGAAAGTTGGATTTTGAAAGTAAAGTTTTTATTTTTCGTACATTTCTTCTAATTTGAACAATAACTTTGTTTTGATTACGTAAAACTGTGATGTTTAGGTGAAAAATAGTATATAGATGAAATTTTTTAGTACTATCCTTTCAATCACCAATGCAATTTCTCATCATATCACTGTAATTATGGTTAACCTTACTCACTCTCTTATCTTCAAGGTCAAAGTCTCGTTTTGTTCGTGTTGAAATGTTTTTCTCATTTGCAATTATCAAACAAGCTATGCATTAATTTCTTTCGTTTAATTTAACTAGTTTTTACCAGACAGATTATTAAACAGATGAATCTCTCTCTCTCTCTGAATTCTTGAACATATGTGGTGAACCTGTTAGTGCTGTAAACATCACGCTATAGAGATGAACTGGTGGAATCTCAGTGCAATCGTCCGTCTACATCAAATAAGAAGGGAGAATTGAAGCGAGTATATGAGTGGTGGTGCTTGTTCTGGGGGAAGTTTCAATAGTTTGACAGTCCACCAAATATTTTCATCGGCAGTGCTTAATAACATTCAAAGGTACTCTACACATCTGAGGCACTCAACTGTTAACAAGCTGTACTGCGGTTTTGAAGATATTGAAAATGCCCTCACCAGAAAAACTTGTCCCGGAACAATCGTTCTTACTTTGGGATTCACCATAGTTTCCGTAGCATCAACAAGCTGATTCACTTAATGTACACACTCTTTAGAAACACTAAAGCAGTTAAAAGTGGAGGGAGTGAATATTAGAGACGATGATGAATAATGTTTCGCAAAATTGATGTCGTTTGCAATGCAACTTCACGGTTTCCTATCTAACTCCCGATGAATGGCGCTAATTTCGCACTAAAGAAACTATTAGTTTTATGTCGTAGTTGTGTTATGTTCAAGTTGAGTAATCTTCGTTACAACACCAAGTTAAGTTGTTTGCAAAATGCGTTAGTCTTTAACTGACGAAAGGTAGTGTGAAATCGAATACTAGACAACTGTCTTCATGTTCGCCTAGTTCGAATATATCACATTTGTGCGGGCATATCAAATTTCGTCTGCTAACCCGTTATATTGTATGCATTATCCTTCAAATCTGCTTGATATATATGAAGTGTTACTGAAGATAATGTTACAGTCGTATATAAAGTATCGTATATTACATTTTTATCTTAGGTAAGGGAGAGATACAAAAAAGGCAAAGTTATTTAACAGATTTCAGAAATACATAAAAGCAAATAATTCCACAGATAAGATTTAATCAAAAAACAAATGCCCCATTTCCATTCGACGATTCTATCATCTTAGTAAATGGTTTCTGACTATCTTCCCGAACTCGTAAATGTGTTCTAAGTAGGATGTGCTCCAAAACACCAGTTCTGATGTCCATCGTAGTAATCTCTGACTTAAGACGCTGGATAGCTTGTCTAATACGCACTACAGAAGAAGTGTCTGTCATACTCAAACCTTTCTCGTCCATCTCTGTTTTGACACGTTCCAGTTCTTCACTGATTTCAGCTAAAGTACGACTTCGAGTAGTGATTCCGCCACTTGCTTCTCGATACTTGGCATTTATGTCACTTAAGCTATCCTATAATAAAAATATAAGTCTAAAAAGATTATACATGTAGCAGTATTAGTAGTTTGTGAAATATTGCTTTGAGCATACAGGTAAGACATTTGTTTATAGTACTTACGAAGTAAGTTGTCTTTGGGATAATACTTTTCACAATATTACTGATTGTATGCATGTTCTAAGTAGTCGTTATTAAGTTCTTAGTATTTACATCTCCTTTTTTAGAACATTATCAATAATGATTTTCCTCAGCTTCTGATGACATCACTATCTTGACATTTTTAATTGGTAGCGTATTGTAATAAGCCCATTATATTTTTTATTACTTACTGTAATTTAGACAATTAATTCACTGTAAAATTATGTTTGAATCTGATTGAAAGCATGTCTACACCTCAATATTTGTCCATCCTCATTGGTTGTAAACACAGATAACCGATAACTTTACCTGCACATTGATTAACACAAAATACATATACATATTTCGACTTTTTACTTCCCGGTGTGCTTGCCGCTTTCTCGTTTGTGGATTTTGCTAATTAATAATTAATAATAATTAATCACAACAACTGGTGTTTTGGCTTTTAAATATTCGCGAGTAAATTGATAGTGCTATTAGGAGAACTGGCCTGCTAAAATACACAGTTAACAGGATGTATTTCGAAGTCGAATTGAGAGGAATCAACTTCTACAGTATACTATACATTTGAGTTAAAAGTTTACTTACAGGAGATTTATATTACCATACACTTCATACTCAAATTATTCGAAATAACTGATCACACTGAAGTTTCAGTATTTTAACTGATAGAAACCTTGGAATTATGAGTATTTCAAAGCTAAGACTTTGTTTTCCGTTGTCAATATTTAAAGCGTAAGAAATACATTGGGAATAGAGCTTAGCGACATTCAGTCGGTGGAAAAAACAGTTACAGAGTCTTAGCAGTAGCAGTCACAGTAAATCGATCGTAAAGGGTTTTTTCATGCATCGAAGTCACGAAACTTAGTATGTAAACTGTCTCGTAAGGTCAAATTGCGTAATGCGTTACGATAGATGATATTAATAACACTAGACTACCTCAGTTAACTAGAAGTCGAGGTTGAGAATGGGACTAAGCCTTTGCATCTTCAGTTTTGTTTCGATCCAACATGTACCTAATACTGCTGGTATAAATACTTGATGTTCGTGAAATTTTTATTGTAAAAGTTTACGATTTATACAATTCTAACGAGAAATGCTCTCTGTTTGGTGACATCTTCGCTTATCAACCAGACTTCTACTCAGATAATTGGATTAGTGGTTTTGTAACTCTACTCTCAACTATTGATTCTCTAGTTCGGATCAACCTATTTTTTGGATATGAATGAATCAATACATGAACTTGTATGTGTGAGTTGAGTTACGTTAGGTCAGATGACTTTGTATATTACAGTTATTGGAATTGCATGCGCTAAACTCCAACCTACGTACGTCGAAGTTTCCATTGGTTTACTATTAGTTTTTGTCCAGTTAGCGGAAAAATATCTTTCCGAAATGCAAATTACGGGATTCAGTACGTATTTTCATAGCCGTTGTAAGTGACAAGTTTCCAGGACTGATCATCAAAAAACCCAACTGATTGTTTGATTAGGTGGTCTGGTCTCTGGCAATATAAAAAAGATCTTAGGAGCTTACCTGTACAATTCTATATTGCTTTAACAGAGGTTCCACTTGATTATTCATATACTTCTCTCGGTTATTTATTTTATCGACATCTGAATTCAGTTCATTGTGTAATCTGATTAATTGGGATTTAGCATCCTGGAACATAGTTTCGATTTCCATTGTCAGCTGCTTCATTTGATCCAAATGGGTTCTCCAGTCTTTGATATCACTGCGAACATTGACACGTAGTTGTGGTAATACTCGTTCAACTTCAAGTTTCCAGTCTGCTGGGTCTGTAGAGCATTTTAAGACTGCACGATTATTCGATCTTTTCCCATCAACTTTGCCTGTAGGTTTAAGTTCTGTCTGTTTTTCAGTCAAATCTGTTTTATGACTTTGAGTAGGTTTTAGATTAAGTCCTGTAATTAATAATGAAGTCTTTTAAAGATAACAGTTACAACCAAACTATGAGTTGTTATATAACCGAATCTGATTTACCCAGTCTTTATTGTAATCTCAGTACGTGGACTTTCTTTGAAGTCCAGTGACGTATTTGTCAGGAGATACTTTAGTCCATATTTCACGGGTTTTGAAAAATATGATTCCACATGAACACAGTTTTCACTGACAAATTAACTTGTGCATAACTATACTCCCTCATCACAACTATTATTTCGGTCACAAGTCGTTAATTTTATCCCGAGATCGTCAAGATAAATCTTTGAGAAACATCTATATAGAAATGTTTCTGAATCAAAAATTATGTGGCCTGGATAGTTTATTTCTTATTTTATTGATTTGGGTTTTGCATATTATCAATGAAATGTTGCTTCGTGTTTATGAAGGATAAGACGAATATACGATTTGTAAGGAAAAATGTGGTATACTTGATGCATGCTTTTGTTGGTTGTTTAGGAAAAATGGAAGTTGGGAAAGTTCTCAACATAATAAAACTCAGATTAAGTGATATGCCGTAAGTCTTGACAATATTGTTTTGCTAAATTTTCGACTACACAGTGTCAGTTTAGTTATTACTAAAGAAAAACTTGGGATTTTGATTTCAAAATGAACAAACAATAATTTACCTTTTAAGTCTATCACCTCTTCATCGTCGTCATCATCACTTTGTTCATCAGCATTCCCTAGCCTATCGCAGTCTGACAGACTATATTTAAATCGACTACCGATTGAAGATCCGCCCCACTCTTCTATTTCTTCATCAGTTTGCGATGATTCACCGTCTTGAACACCAGGCTCTTCTATTTCATCTTCTGGATATTCAGGTGGTAAGAGTTTAATGTTTTGAATCTGAAGGCTTGCGTCAGCCAACATGTTAAGAACATTAATGCAATATTCACCACATCCACTTTTCAGTTTTAAAGGCGGGAACTCTACAGTATATCCTAGAGTTCTGACAGCATCTAAAATGGTTGATATTGTTGCATTTGGATCATCGTATTCCTGTGGTTGGTCAATTTTACAGTTTGCTTGTGAAATCAGCCACGCAGCTAGGGCAGTAAAACAATGAAATTGTTCACCAGGATTAGTTGGAATTGCAAAATAATGTCTTGTGATAGGTTTCTGATGTCGTCGCCTACCAATGACTTATTATTGCTAGATGTGATTACTTGCAAAATTTTTTCTCATAATTTAGCAGTTTGAGTTTGTCACTCAGACTTTCCATTTGTGCAAAAACTGCATATTGATACTTTTGTTCTTCACCATGTTCACTGCTTTTAACTTTTTCTCGTGACATCTATAGTGGAAAGAAAACAACTCGTTTATTCATTTATTGAGTTTGCTATATCAAATTAAGTATCAAGATTACGTTAATTAAATAATTACAGGGCCTTATTACTCCCGTAAAGCTAGGATAATGTACTAAAATTGTAAAGAAGAACTAACTTAGAATCAAATAAATAAGCAGATCTTACTATGGACACATACTCCACATGATTATGGTTTTAAGTAAAAGCACATCAATTCATGAATATTAGCGGTTGAAAATTAGATAGTTACATAAATGTCAACAGTGATAATCAGGTGCATAATTAAATAAATTGGGGATTGAGAACTATGTAACAATTTATTTTATAACAACTAGGAGTTTATTTGATGCCGAATAAGGTTTGTACTTACCAAAAATAGCCTAATATAAGTGAATTCTACAAATGTTTATTTTTCGCTATGTGAAAGATGTTTATTTTTAAATCAGGAATGGTAAGCTGAAAATGATTTTGGATAACTCAGGTGACTAGCATATTCCGAAAACCATCTGGGAGAGACCAATGCATCCACTCTTATATTTTGTTTCCAGTCTGACAGAAACAGATTTCAGTTACGTATTTAAAAAAAGAAGGGTACAGGAATGCAAAGGCCCTCATCAATAAAAAGTATTGGCATAATATTATTTAGAAACAATGTGGCCAAATCTGTGAAAAATATGCTTTGGCTTTGATTAAAGTAGGTATTTTATGTATCCATATTAAGATTACTTATTCATAGTTAAATATGGCTTGCAAAATGGAAGTAAAAGACTTCCATAAGCTGGATTACTTGCTCAGTATCGAACATGAACTAAATACTATGATTATTTTTTAAACCTTATTTCAAATGTCATATTTTGCATTATTGTTATTTCACTCCATTAATATCCACTGATTTTATAACACGTTTTTAATTTTACAACACATCCCATGTTTTAAGGTCAATCAGCAATTTATAAATCCCAAGGTAAATCAATTTCAAATTTTCTGTGTCCGATTTGTTTAACTGGACACATATTCACTGAGCTTTACGTCTTTGTGAGCACAAGTATCATTTTCAACAATCTGTTACTGCTCTAAATGGCTCATTCTTATGTTTAGTTCTATATGGTCTACCAGCGTAATTTGTAATTCTGACCAATACTGTACATGGCATAAATGGTTATAAAGCAAACATATTCGTATCATGGCTCATACTTGAACCAATCAGGTGTATGGTGTGGGAGCCAGTTTGTCCTAGTGGGGTCCCCCCAGGGCTCAATACTAGGACCTCTTCTCTTTTTGATTTACAAGAAGTTTCATCTGACTTATTGCTTTTTGCTGATGATGTGAAACTTTGGAGAGAGATACGTAACCAAGAGGATATACCAGCACTTCAGGAGGATCTGACTCGACTTCAAAGTTGGGCAGACGAGAATGGACTTACCTTAAACACTTCAAAGTGCAAAGTAGTCCATCTGCGACATGTTGTAGACCATAGTTACAACATAGGGAACTCCTCCCTAGAAGTTTTCCAAGTCGAAAAAGATTCAGGAGTGTTGGTACCCTACGACTTGAAATCGTACGCTGTGACAAAAACGCATCTCAAGCAAACCTTGCACTGATAACACTGAAGCGCATTTTTGGCCAGTTTGACGGTAGAACTTTCTACATAATCTTTAACAGTTTTATTCGTCCCCATTTAGAGTACGGAAACATAGTATTTCCTCCCTCCCTCCAAAAGGATAAGGACACTCTGGAACGTATTCAACGTCGAGCCACGAAATCAGTTCGGGGACTCAAATTCAAACCTTATGAAGAGCGCCTCCTATCATTTAACCTTTACCCGTTAGAGTACAGGCGTCTTAGAGGTGACCTTCTTATGACTTACAGTATCCTTACCACTTCTGGTCATCCCTTTAAACATCTACTTAAGCTTAGTCACAATACTAACCTCAGGGGTAACACCCAGAAACTGGAGACCCAACATAGCAGAATAGACTGTAGACATGACTTCTACTCGTTAACAGTTGTCAAATTCTGGAATTTGCTGCTGACTGAGCTAGTCCAAGCGACTTCCCAGGAGTCCTTTAAGAGGAAACTTGACCTATTCTTAAGGACTAAGGATAACATATTATTATGATCTACCAAATTCCTTTTTTCCTCTATTATCGTTAATATACCTAGGTTCTTGCCTGGGGGTATTGGTGATCCACTGCTACTAGACACGGAAGCCCGTTAAGCGAAAGCTTCTATTTCGTCCACAACCATTTGAACCATTTGATTAGCTATGTACTTATCAACTAGGACACCTTTTTAATTAATAATCCATTACATTTAACTTCTTTTGCAAATCTTCGCAAATGACATTGGAACTTTGCACTTACAACAAAGATATGTAGAAATCGTCATTAAATTACTCGTAAACTATGATATTACTTTTAGCTAATAAATGTCTTTGGTCATGTATCATTTTTCAATGTAGTCAATTATAGTCGTGTTTTTTGTGATGACGGTAAGAAAGATATCTGGGAAGCATTAGTGGCTAGGCTAATAGCAGACAATCAGGCGTGTGAATCATTAAAAAGCAGACAATTCGAAATGAATTTAGGCTAAAAGTAAACAACTCAGTACCACTTTTAACATAGAGAAACAGAAAAAGGGGAAATTCGCATTAAATCTCGATGATAGGCGAAAAACGAGACTTGGACACGTTCGCTCTTATTCGCTCCTTGTTTTGTGACGGAATCTCCTTTGATTTACCCTTTGTTCGTCTTTACTTTCTTTTCCTTGGTTGCTTCGGTAAGATATCTCGAGATGCATATGCATCTCAATTCATTACAAATAAACTCCCAATCCACCATTGCCAATGTCTTCAATAACCAAGTGACGATTGAAAAAATGGCTAAAGCGCGATCGGGACTTAAGGATCTTTAGTTCCTGAAATAATTATTCCAAAAACTTCAGAGAGATCAAAGTATGACACAAATCTTCACAAAATTTACTAAAATACTCTCCTTTGTGTTTGTATACATATGGACTCCATGTACAAATCATGAAAGGCTCACCTGGTTGTGCTTGCGGTTCGAAATATATGGTGTTACTTTATCTCTCAGACATTTGTACCACTCACATAGTACATATTGTTGCCATAGTTCATGCTATTTGGTTAGTTCAAACAAGACCACAAACACATGTTTCAATTGTAATAAAAAACAAGCTAGAATTCGACAACAGAGATTTGGCATCCAGTGTATTTGCAGAAAGCCAAGAAATAATTTTATTTGGTGTATTTAAAAAGTCTTATAGACTTCGGAGGAATATCCACAGTTTGAACAATCACCTTGAGCGAAATGAATTCACTGTGCATCTGTCGAAGTGTTAGAAAGTAACTTTTAATTAATAATATAAAACAAATGCAAAAATTTGGAAACAGGTCTCTGTTATCTTCATGATTTTATTCGGAAATTATGAAGACATTGCCTAAAGATGACGTTATAAATCTGAAGATGAACTTCCATGATGTTACCATATGATGTTTACACATCAAGCCATGGAAGTTTAACTCATTTCGTGATGGATATTATAAGATTACTGTACTGTTATTTTGTGACTGTTAGGTAGACGTTCAGCATTTTGCAGACTCTAAGGATTGTTTCAAAGGCTAGGACACGCCGTATTTTGATTAGCTTCTATCGCCTGTTGTGATTGTAGGCTGATAATCAGTTTGGTATTCAATGTTGTTAAAAAACCTACGCAACTGGATGATACATGCCGTTGAAGTAGACTTAAATCATAATATACGTGTCTGTATCATCTGGATTTCTACACTTGCTTAGAATAACTCGTTCATAAGCTTGTTACACATTTTACTTATGTACCTACGCCTGCTACTCCCAATAGAGCATAGGCCGCCGACCACCATTCTCAACTTCATTCTGTCCTTTGCCTTCCTTTTCAGTTCGTTCCAACTGCTGTTCATTCTTCTCATGTCTGTCTCCATTCCTCGGCGTGATATGTTCCTTGGTCTTCCTCTTCTCATTTGGCCTTGAGGATTCCATGTGAGGGCTTGTCCTGTGATACAGTTGGGTGCTTTCCTCAAAGTGTGTCCTATTCACTTCCAGAGCTTCTCTCCCTGATTTCTTCATCAACTGAAATCTGGTTTGTTCTCTCCTACAATAGGTTGTTGCTGATAGTGTCTGGCCAACGGATCCGAAGTATTTTGCGTAGACAACTGTTAATAAACGCCTGTATCGTCTGGATGATGGTTTTCGTAGTTCTCTAAGTTTCTGCCCCATACAATTGAACTGTCTTGACATTTGTATCGAAAATTCTGATCTTGGTGTTGGTTGACAATTGCTTTTAGTTCCAGATGTCCTTTAGTTGTAAATATGCAGCTCTTGCTTTGCCGTTCTGCGTCTTCACATCTGCATCAGATCCACCGTATTCATCGATGACGCTGTCCAGATATGTAAAGATTTACACATCCTGTAAAGCTTCTCCGTCAAGTGTAATTCGATTGGTGCATGTTTAATTGTATTGGAGAGTCTTGCTTTCCCCTTTGTTTATATTGTGACCTACTGCTGCTGAGGCTACTACTACACTGGTCGTTTTCTCCTGCATTTGTTGCTGAGTGTGTGATAGGAGAGCCAGATCATCCGCGAAGTTTAAATTGTCCAGCTGCATCCTATCCGTCCATTGGATCCCGTGCTTCACTGCAGATGTTGACGTGTTCATGATCCAGTCGATCATCAGGATTAAGAGAAAGGGTGAAAGTAAGCAACCTTGCCTCACACCGATCTTTTCCTCAAAGGAGTCAGTGAGTTGTCCTCGAAGGACGATTTTGCAGTATAATCAATCATAGGAATTTCGTATGATATTGACTATCTTCTCAGGCAGGCACGCCGTAGTGTCGAAGAAGCTTCCATAGTGTTGTCCTGCTCATGCCACCACATGACTTCACGTAGTCAGTGAAGTTGATGTAGAGCGATGTATTCCACTCAACGGATTGTTGCGTAATGATCCGTAGAGTTGTGATTTGGTCTGTACACGATCGATCCTTACGGAATCCAGCCTGTTGGTCTTGAAGTTGAGCGTCTACGAAGTCCTTCGTTCTGTTTAACAACACCGTATTGAAGACTGTTCGTGGTATTGGGTGAAGACTGATGCCCCTGTAGTTATCGCACATGCTGAGATCACCTTTCTTTGGTATCTCGACCAGAAGTCCTTCTTTCCAGTCTGTTGGTACTTGCTCTTCATCCCAAATCTTACTGGAGAATGTGGAGTATCTCTGCAGTTGCTGCTACATTTGCTTTCAGTGCCTCTACCGGGATGTTGTCTGGTCCCGCTGCTTTGCCGCTCTTGATTTGTCTGATGGCCATGTTGATCTCTTCAATTGTCGGTGGGCCAACATCAATTGTGAGGTCTGTGGGTGCTGCTTCAATGTTGGATGGGTTCAGTGGAGCTGGTCGATTCAAGAGTTCTTCGAAGCGACCTATCCAACTGTCTCGTTGTTCTTCATTGTTGGTGATTACCTTGCCTTTCTTGCTTTTCACTGGTCGTTCTGGTTTACGGTAATTTCCAGCGAGTTTCTATGTTGTGTCATGCAGTTGTCTCATGTTTCCTCTTATTGCAGCCTCTTTCGCTGTCAACGCTAAGTCTTCCACATATTTACGTTTGACGGTTCTAATGCTTCGCTACACTTGCTTGTTTACTTCTGTGTATTCGGCTTATGCCCTGACTTTTTCTTCTCTTGTTCAGCTGGTGTATCAACATTGATCTATTCCATGTGATGGGGCTTCTTTTGGCCCAGAACATCCCAACATGTTGAAGTGATTGCCTCTTTTGTCCCTTTCCAGTTGCTCTCCATAGTACTTCCCTCTCCATTAAGTAAATCATGAAAGGCCTGGAACTTATTGTTGAGGGCTGCTTGGATTTTGTCGAGTTTGTCAGTATCCTGAAGTAACGCCGTATTAAACTTTTATGATGTTGTCCGCCGTTGTTGTCCAGTGCTTTTCGAGTTCCAATCTCATCTTGACGACCAGCACGTGATGATCTGACGCTATATCAGCTCCTCTTCCGGTTCCCACAACCTCCATCATCCTCCTGAACTTTTTGTTGATGCAGATATGGTCGATGTGGTTCTGTGTAATGTGATCCAGTGAAGTCCATGTGCTTTTGTGAAGGCGTTTATGTGACGATATGGCATCCTCCACGATCAACTTGTTGAAGACACACAGGTTTGTAAATCTCTCACCATTTTCGTTCCTTTCTCCCAGTCCATGTTGTCCCATGATTTCTTCATATCCGGTGTTGTCCATTCCAACCTTGGCATTTAAATCTTCCATCAGAATTGTCAAGTCTTTTGTCGCGCACGTCTTGACGATTGACTGCAGCCTATCGTAGAATTGATGTTTATCGTGTTCATTATAATCGTTCGAAGGCGTATAGCATTTGATGACGTTCATTGGAGTGCCCTCTTTCTTTGTTTTGAAAGAGAATTTGATTATCCTTGGTCCATGAGATTTTCATCCCATAAGTGCTTTCTTTGGTTGTTTGGATAGCGTCAGTGCAACGCTTTGTGTATGCGGAGCATTTCCTTCTACGTGGACGGAGTATAAGAGAAGCTCCCCTGAAGATAGTTGTTGTTTTACAACCTACGTACAATGTGTTTCACTTATTCGAAGCACTTCCAAGTTCTATCTTTTCATTTCTGAAGCAATTTGCATGGCTCTCGCGGTTTCCGACATCGTAAGTACATTCCAAGTACCTAGATAAGTGGTTTCTCTGGTTTTTAGAAGGGGCATCAGCCTCGTGACTTCCGAAGGAACTCGACTTTCATCATGAGGCATCATAACTCCTCTAAATGAAGACCTTCTAATTCCCACGGAAGAGTTTAAATTGTTTGAATAATTTTTCCTGGTGGTCGTTTTTTTGTTGAGTTAGTTTTCTATTGGATGAGGTCACTAACCCCCATGCCAAACTCTCCTCCTTGGGACCGGCAGTAACTGCAAAGGGGAGTTGCTATACGTTTTAGGTAGACATAAATCTGAGACATATTGAGTCAAATAGATCCATAATGTTAGAATTTCTGTAAGTCTCTGACACCGTTACTGTTCTCATAAGTTTTTCTGCACACATCCTATCTTAGGGCGTTTCTTCAAGTATCTTTGCTAAGTCACCGTTGAGTTTTATTTTTAGGTACTGATTTGGTCATTTTGTTGTATTCTTTGCAGCAGTATCTAGAATGTCTTCAAAATATTTCCCACTACTACATAATACCCAACTTTTTAACCAATGATAGGGTGAGTAGTGAACGCCTTAATTGTTTGCTCATGAAAGTTAGTAGGTTCTAATTTGTCATTTTTGTTTACTCACAACAAAGACATTGTTGGGTAAACTGATATGCAGTTTGCCTTACGGTGCAAATTTACTGATCAATCAAGATAGAGTCGTGGTATCTCAACCAATGGAGCTGAGGACGACCAAACACTCGCTCCAGTAAGCGAAGGCAAACGTTGTCGAATGTAATAGAAGTCTTTAAAACACTGAATTTAGATATTGGAGATATGTTTCTTTAACTAAGATTGCAAAACAAATAATTTTCCAAATTCGTATGCACCTAGATCGGCCTTGAGTAGTAAGTAATGCTTGTGGTTTGTTCCGCCATGCCACAGTATTCATATAAAGGAATAGGGTCGTTGTTATCAAATCTAGACGTATTGGTTGCTTATAGGGATTTTATTGAGGATGTTTACTGAATTAGTTCTCGAAATTCTAATAATGTTTTCCAATGCAGCGATTAGGACGTTTATGAGAAGTAAAGGGTGACCAGATCCTAAAACTGTAGACTTGTCATGATATGATTACCTAGTCTATAAGATCTTACGTGGAAGTCATATCATTGTCTACACTAACTCGTCTTGTAATCATCACCAATATATGATGGACAACAATATATTTAATATGAATAAAAGCTACACAAGAATAACCACATCTGCAAAGCTGAGCCATTCCATCCGATGAATTGAATTAATTGAATTCCCTCTTCTCGCCTTATCCATCGTTGAATTTTTCCCCTCGTTAAAAATTGAATATATGTTTTCCCAGTTGTCTTGTGTTCAGCTTTGAGGATTGTGTGTTTAGAGCCCAATACCACCACAAGTTTCGCCTTGATTGTCCTACACTTCACGATAAAAGGTTAATCATAGTTTCTTCCTGGGGTATGAATTAGTGTATGTTTAGCTTGAAAATTATGGGAAGAGTTTAGTACGTTATATAGTCAAGAAAGTCCTCTTACAAACATGCTTTGGTGACATTAATTTTAGTGATCCTACACACCTCATCTGAATCAGAAGATTCGTCACCTGAATCGGTACGAAAAGCGAACTGGCTTACATTGTTGCACATAACTACACACGGTCGTTTTCTTCGTTTTGCACGGATCATAGTACTTGTCAAATGTCTGATGGTAAAATATGTCGATTGTGTGTCTTACAGTGACTGAGGATAATCTATAACCACTAAAAAAGTTACACAAATAGGTGAATAAGTGGTTGCGTCTACTAACCTCTGTTTGCGCTCATCGACGAGATTATGGTGTTGTAGCAGGTTTACACCAATAATTGGCGTAGACACATTTCAACAATGAAAATCCAGTGGATAGGAATGCGTAAATTCACGTTAAGATACATATGCCGTTCGCCGTACATGGCATTCGGTTTCCCATTTGCCGCATGTTAGTCAAAAACCGGTTAGTGCAGTCGGCCTTCAGGATTTGCTGGAAGGGCGTAAACTTCCATCTCTTCTGTGATGTATAATAGATGGCTGTATTCATT
Source organism: Schistosoma mansoni (assembly GCF_000237925.1). NCBI lineage: Eukaryota > Metazoa > Platyhelminthes > Trematoda > Strigeidida > Schistosomatidae > Schistosoma > Schistosoma mansoni. The sequence goes on from NW_017386069.1 coordinate 127,405, forward strand.
CTAGACATTTTGGTCAGCTTTGTGATAGCAAATTGTGAAAATAATTGAAATTTCTGATCTTCCATTTGTGCACGATAACATCCCCCTGAATATTTCTTGTAATTTTTGTATTTGGATAACCATGTAGATGACAATTTTTTTTCCATGTCGGCCAATGCAACTTTGAAATATGTGTTAATGAGCAAAGTTTGTTCCACGAATGTCCTGTTGTGCTTAGTTGGCAGCTTTTGGATCCACAAAAATTCGTTGGCGGAATATGTCTCTCCCAGTAAGTTAAGTGATTGACTTTCGTACTACTCAGATTTTATTATTTCTTACTAGTTTGTTTCGTCTGTATAAACCTCCTTTGAGAATAATACTCAGATTAATTGACGGTAGCACGGACAAGACATCTTAGGCGGTTGAGGAGGGCTATATTTCGAAAAACGAAGAAGTGTATAATAATACGCAAACAACTGAAGATGTCCCGGATGTTGAGCATCTAACAACGCTATCGTGCTCACTCTATTCTTACTCAATGATCTCAAAGTCAACCGCGTCAGGAATTAAGGATCAAGGAGTGTGAATGCGTATTAAGATTATCTATTGACCAGCTCAGTGGGTTAACAAGCAGAAGAAGAGCTTCCTCGAACAACCTGTTGAATCTAGAGTTGGAGTGCTTTCGTTATGCCTCCACAGTTGATTGTTTCTCAGTTTAAATAAGTCAAAAACACTGATAGTTAATAGTTCCCTTACAGTAACTGTCCGAAAACGTACATTAGAGGTTTTTTTTATAAAAACTGTATACGCAAGTTAAACTAGTAGTATTTGAAGGATGTAGGTACAGGGCAATTGTTAAAAGTTAATAAATACAATAGGATAAAGATACTAATCAGCAGAGAAACAAAATTCTACCCCAAGAAAACGAATAGATAAATCCAGTTTACTGCAATGATGAGCAATAAACTATAAAATAGTTACATAAGAAACTGAGTTGTTAATCGATTTTTATATTCGAACGTCCTCAAGACAAGCAGAGAACTTGATTACTTCTTAACAAGAGCGATCAGTTCTCAAGACGACTACAGAAGTACTGTAATACATTACTGCAACAGCCATAAATTGCTGTCAAGTAAAATAACGATAAAACAGTTGTTGAAAGACCCAATATCAACAAGGAGTTGGTTACGATTCGGATGTTGTAAACAATATAGTAATAGCAATTGCAGATAGACCAAAGAACAAAATATGGGTAGGTATGGAAACGATACACATAAAGAAACAACAAGAAAATGGTTGAAAGGAAAAGACACACGAAGGATTTTCTTATACATTCTTACCGGCGCATAAAAATCTTGTTGCAAAAAACTAAAGATGTACAGTTGCTAAAATTTCAAAGATAAATATGGTAATGTGAATTTCGGGTACTTCACATATGGTCATTAGTAGCTAGTGGATATAAGTACGTAAACTGAGCACAACATAATCTGGGATAAATTGTTGAAAGATTATTTCCTAGTGTATTGTAGTCAATCTATACCAGCCCATGGGTTTGAGAATGAAAATCAATAATTATAGTCTTCTGAATTTTACATATGTTTTCAAACTCCTCATAAGAAAGCAAAGGTTAGGAAACTACTGATGCCTTTGAAACTGAAGTTAGGGGTACTTAGAATGTTTTTTTTGATAAAAGATGACAGAAATACTGCACATAATAGTAATTACTCAATTCAACTAACACAGCACTATAAATCTGTCTAATATCATGTATTATCTGCAGGCACGAATAACAGCTTTGATCTAATGTGAGTTATTACATCACTTGTTACCCAAAAATGAAGGTACTAATAAAGAGAATTTTCAACACCAAGAAAGTCACTATTATTACTGAATTAGTTGTGACGTCTCAGACATTTTGTAGTGGATCGAAGGAGGAAGAAAAAAGAGTATAATAGAAGAAAATCACTAATCGCAAACATCAGTGTGGGGTTGTGGAGATTAAGTTTTTGATTGGGATCATGAATCGATGAATGTTAGACCACCATTAAAAACCTGGAAGCACTAGACGTCCATTCCGTCCTAGTATGGGACTCCTCGGCAGTGCGCACATACGATCTCGCACGCATGATCCGGACCCTGAACCTTCGGTCTAGTGAGAATGCTTAACCTCTAGAACATTGAACGGTTTGCCAATTTGTCATAAGTTTGTGTTAAACAACATACTTCTCATGTGGTCGTTATGAGCATAGCTAAATAAACATTTAGTCCAATGTGATAGAAGTTTACTGCAAAATATAATTTATGGTATTCAAAGCGTAAATACAAGATACATTCAATTAACGTTCTAAGTATTGAATTAAATTCGAATTAATGAGAAAACCGAATCTGTTGTCAGTTAGTCATAAGCAACATAAAACCTGACATATATGCATCTGTTTAAGTTGCCACAATATATCAGCACAGCGAGACAAAATTATCAAAACGAATACTAGAGTAGTAGTTTGCTGTGTCCTACTGATGTCGACAGATATAAATAGTATGTATCAACAATCGAAAGTGGAATGCCTGGAGGCAAAAGGTTAGGAAAACTGAAGAGAAGAGAACGAGAACAGAGACTGGTGTGGAAATGGAGGAACGACCAAGTTTGAGGCAGTTGAGTGACATTTTGCAGATGAAGCATTTACTGTATGGTTCTCGGATTTTACTAAGATACTCTGTAATTTTACTTTCAAATATATTTGGTTGGCCCATTTAGTGTTCTCGTTCACTACGGTAGCAGTGTTAGTGGTAGAAAAATATGATTACAAAAGAAAGAATTAATTCTTGCAAGAAAAAGGTGTTGGAGATAATTTCAAGACTGAAAGTTTTAGGGAAGACAAAGAGCGAATGTGTTTACTCGTTCGAAACTAATTTTGAACAATGTCACCTAGGCATCAAGTTAAAGCATGAGGTAAAAAATCCATCTAATACGGAGAAAAGTGTTGAATAAATCACTGGTTAACAGTGATTCTTCAAAACAATTTAACAAACGTTATTGCATTAGAATATGAACTGACAGCAGAAATAATAGCAATTCGCATAAAGATGCAAAATCTGGTGTCATTTTGAAGTCAATAGTCTTCATATTTGAAAAATTCCCATATTGTGATTTAGAACAACATATATAAGCGAACAATATTGTTTTCGATTAGATCCTCATCAGGCTTTACTCTAATATACAGTAATATTTATATGCATATACGAAATTATTAAACCAATCAAGGCAGTTTATGAGTCAATGATAACAGTGGAATAGATTACATAACTAAACATAATAAGTGAAAAGTACAAATTGATAGTGTAATGACAGGTGTACTAGTTGTGATAAGAATAATAAAAGGCTTGAATCAATGTTACATGATAGGAAAATAGGTCAATGATTAGAAAAATATAGACACTGAAATAACATTCATAGAAATTATAAGATTACGTAATAAGTGTTCAGATAATTGGAATCGAATATTAGAAAAATTATAAGTAAATAATTGATAGGGGGGTGAAGAAAAATAAACGAAGAAAGAGTATGGAAAATAAGATTATTTATTAAGGCCAAGGGAGGGATAAGGGTGTTACAAATTTCTTATGAACACAAAGACTTGGGTTGTTGGATCGAATTCCTATAGCTTCTGCTATGTGTAGGAGACGAGATCGAACCCCATAAGGAAAAGTAGTAGGAATACGATAAATAACTTTAAAAGACTGGTTTCTGTCAACTTCATGACCACTATCAATCAAGTGTGAAAGAATCGGGCTCCGTATCGACTTGACCATACCTTTTCCTAACCACGAAGGGAGGTGTTCACTAACTCTTTGGTTCAATTGTCTGGTAGTGCGCCCAATATAGCTTTCTCCACAGGAGCAGCTGAATTTATAGATACACATAGAAGTGGCATAACCAGGCAACTTGTCCTTTAGTTGGGGAATCACCATAGATCGTGTCGAGTAAGAAAGAAAGAGGTCGGCAGCATTAAACGTTCTCTTAACTGCTTTAGTCAGTCTATCCCGTAGTACATCATCAGCTGAATCGCCGTTGAATTGTAGTTTCAGGAAGAGTGGTTTCTTCGCAGCTGTTGATATCTTTACTTTCTTATTTGTTGAATGTAAATGTTTCTTCAGGAATCCTAGTGGATAACCCCTTTCAATCAACATATTATGGATAACCTCTAACTCATTGTTGATAGAATCGACTGAACAAATCTTCCTAGCTCTATTTGCCAGACATTTGACTAAGTTCCTTTTATAGTAGATAGGTACGAAGCTTAAGAAGTGTGTGTACTGGCTAGATGAAGAGCTTTGCCTAAACACACTTCTACTGATGGAGCCGTTCGCTTTTTTTATTAACAATACGTCAAGGAAATTTAATTTATTATCTACTTCCTCTTCACATGTGAATTTAATAGCTTGGTGTTTATTGTTGAACTGTTCGAGTAGTTCGACTTTGCCAATGTCCTGATCCACGATAATAAAAGTGTCATCAACGTACCGACAATAGAAGTCAAGCTTGTTGATAACATCTTTGAGGGGTCCATTCTCTAGTTTCGCAAGAAAAAAGTCCGCTAGGATAGGACCTAGAGGTGAACCCATCGCTATACCATCAATTTGTCTATAATATGTATTATTAAAGACAAAATGAACATTCATTGTACATTTCAAAAGTAACTCTTTAAGACTGGCCTCAGGAATTCCGACATTGATTTGTTTTTCATGCAATTGTTGACACACAAAATCAATAGTCTCAGTTAGTGGAACGTTGGTGAACAGGGAAGCAACATCTAAAGATATCATCCGTTTACCACTTAAGTTCATATGTTCAATCTTCGAAATGAAATCAAAAACGTCTTTCACGCTTTTGTTGACGACTAGTTTGTGTAAGGGTTCCAGGATTTGAACTAGCCACTTTGCAGTTTTATGGTAGGGTGAATTATACATGTCTAAAACTGGACGAAGCGGAAGACCTACCTTGTGAACTTTGGGTAGACCATATAGTCGTGGCGTGTTCGATCCGGTGGGTTTAAGTGAATCGTGTATACTCGGAGTGATTATTTCTTTATTTTTTAATTCCTTTAGTGAATTAGTCAACATTTTCTCTGTTTTCATATTTATGTCTTTAGTGATTAGACGTCTAGATTAGAAGTCTTCATATTGTTTTTAAGAATAACTATTTAAATGAGTCAGATTATTGTTTACAAGTAGAATTTGATTATACTAATAAAAATCTCAATTATGAATTATAGCCACACGTCGAAAAATCTTTATCTATAAGGCAACGCCTGCTTACACATTTTATTGTTATTTATTTATTTGAACACATAAATATTGGTACAAAGGGGCACCAAATATATATGCGCCGCACAAATCTTATTTGATTTGTGTGACGGCTATGATACTGCCCAGGTGCCCAAACTGAAGCTGGTGGTTCCCTTAGGTAGCCACACCCTGAGCCTTTGACCTAAAGATCTGGTCCACAAGGCAGGGGAGCATCGTAAGTAGATGCGGTCTCATGGTAGCCGGTGACCAACGATTGATTCATACGCCATTTGTTCCCTAAGAATGCTGGAGCCCATGTGCACCATTGGTTTGGAATTAGGGCTTTCGAACTCCCCTAGGTGGACTCGCCGTGTCCACCAATCCGGTTACAGCGTCGGACATTCGCTTTTCGTCCTCTCAATTTCGCAAACCATACCCCTGGTGTGAGAAGGCAGTGAATGGGACTTCCCTGGCAGAGGCTATATACGCGTGGCCATGTGAGAGTATTTCGAGAGAGAGAGAGCGGACTCTTCCCACTCTCGGCCGTACCAGGGCATTTGGGGGCAAAAGTCAGGAATCCTAACCGCTAGACCACGCGGGACACATTTCAATAACGGTCAATACAATTACAACTTAATAAACTAGATAAACATCATGACATAAATTATTTCCAAGGTTTAATCGAGTAATAAATCTGAAAACTATTTCCAGAGCCATGAGTCAACCATTATTTGAAAAAAAGTATACCGAACAAATAAAAACATGTCACACGATTCTATCAGTGTACACAACATAAGTTTGTATTTTGTGTCCCTCATACTAAGTGATTTAGCTTTACTGTTAATCAGTTTAAAAGAACAGAATAAATGACAGTACCAAATTCGACATAACGGTCAAGAAATAATGATCAATGAAATCTATTTGTTGATATTGTCACAATTCATATCAGACGACAAATCTGATGAGCCACCACTAAAAAAAACACTGAAAATATTTTGCGAGACTATAATTTATGGACGAGCCAATCAGATTCGTTTGAGAGATTTCAAGGTCACGGTGCCTATTTCAGTACCTGATGCTCATGTACGATCGGTTCATAGAGAATTTTAGAGAAGATTTGACAATTAAGCGGCTGCAACAAATCAAACTACTAAGAAGTTGCTGTATTTGTAATTATGAGTATTAAATGACTTGTAGACCTTGTGCAGACTAACGTGTTGTCCTTCGATATAATCTATGTTGAAGGAAGACGTTTGCTAGAATAGGAACCTTTATCGCTCTATCCAGATTGAGACTAAGGCATATTATAATAATTGCCGCAAACTGTATATTAAAAGCACCAATAACATTGGCTGCAATATTCGCAGATGTTACTGAAGCTTCGACTGTGCAGTAGTATGAGTATTGTAGGGACATATCCATAATAAAAATGATAAACTTACACATTCGGAGTACACACAAACAATAATGAAGCTATATGGTCCTGGCTGAGAGGGTTTTTATGACCTTATCATGGCTCCAGAGACCAACTATTATGGAGCCATATGGATGAGTTCCTCTACCTTATGCACTACGATTTTGGAACCTTTTTCTAACATTGACAAGTTTTTGGACTATATAAAAGAAGTGTATTTACTTTAATTATTTGGTTTTGTATAACACGTTTTTACTCAATGCTGACTGTTTACTGATTGGCTAACCTTTCTCAAGGTCACCTAAGATTCGTTCAAAGGTGGTCCATAAATTATAGTCTCGCCAAATATTTTATGTAGAATAGATAAAATGTGGCTGGCAGTGGAATCTTGGAAGGACGTTTCATTCCATTTGAGACTCATCAACTGGATATAATTGCATCCCAGAGTTAATGTTTACTATGGGACTCAATCAAATCCATTACAACACTTTAAAACGGCAATGAATTAATCACTTAGTTCTTGAGTCCCGATAGCCACTCACTCGTACATTGGAAATGAAATTTAATTTATTTCTTTATTAGTTTGAAATATCCTGTTGTTGATATTTTGATTAAAATTCGACCCATCATGGTTGGTAATATATACATCTTATGCCGACTGTTTTAATATCACTGCATTCCAACTATTCCATCTAAACTTGTATTGCAGTAAACGAGAATACGGGTGGGGACAATCGAATGTATTTAAGCACAAATTACAGACTATCTCACTAAATTCTGATAACCATACAGTCAACAGTTAATTTGCAAAATAACAACCAAATGTCTCAATCTTCACTATTCCTTCTGTAAATATCAGTTCATCTTCTTTAATTTCAATGTTCATGCATTTTCCTACCGATTGCGCTTCATTTCAATTCTTTCCTTATCGGTCTTCTGTCAAAATACATTCAATGTCTGACCATCGCCATATACTACTTATATGGATATAATTAGACCACACTACAGTATCATAATGGCAATCCTCCACGATAGATATATACTAATCAAGATTGATCACATTTTAGTAAAGAAAAAAGGACCAACGACTAAATACTCTTAACCATTACTAATTAAACTGGAAACACTGTTAGAATTCATATCCTTCTATATTGCTCAACAACAACGAAAACTGTTAAAATAATATCATTCCACTTTTGATTCAAGTAATAATATTTAGAAAAAAACCCCCAACTATTTCAATGTAGATAGATACAACAAATACGGAAATAGAATCCATATACAAAAATCTACAAATTTAAATTAGAAAACTTTAATTTCTATTTTTCTTTATTTTTATAGAATAAAAAAATATTTTTTCTATTATTCAAATGATTAAATTGTTCCATCCAAATAATTAACCATTTTAATTCACCTTTATGAGGAAGTAAACGTTTGATAAAACTATTTACTGTTAAATGATATAACCAAAATCGATTGAAACCAATATTTATACATATACACCTAAATATTGCCTCTAAATTAATAAAATAAAATGATAATTATTAGAATAAATTAAATTAAATTAAATTATAAATAAATTAATTTTAGTAAAATAAAAAAAAAATTAAATTTCTATAAATTAAATTATACATTGATCTTAGATAGACAACTATTGAGAACAAGTAAGCATTAGATAGCTATTCTGTCCTAGTATTGGACTACTCAATAGTGTAGATCCATGACTCCATTATAGAGGATTGAACCCAAGACTTTCGATCTCACACACGAATGAATAACCTCTGGGCGATTGAATCGGGATTCAATGGTTTACATGTCTAATATCAATCAATTGACGATATTGCAAAACTGTATTTGAAAGCGTGAGTCATTTGAAGCTAGACCACCATTGAAAACCTGGAAGCACTGGTGGTCTAGCTTCAATTGACTCACGCTTTCAACTATGAAAATGTTAAATCTCCACAAAACCCCTTCTGAAAACTATATTTGATTGCTTGAGGTGAATAACTATTTTGAACAGAATCTGTCGACAGCTACTTTTAATATACAGAAACATGAAGTAAATAGATTAAAAAAAACATGGTTGAAAGTTTCTATCATTGAATTGATTCAAGCCAAAAATAATCATTATACGAGTAGAAATATCCCCAATATTAACAGTTTTTATTTTTGACATTTCTAAATAATGGAATTTCAGAGAAAGGTATTTAGAATTGATTGATCATTAAACAGTGATCAATGTCATATCTGTCTACTCCTTTAGTACTGGTTGAATTCTATTGATCGAGTTACAATGTAACTGCTAGTTTAAGTGACTTAACATTTTATGGACTATGTTAATATGTCAAGTGATTAAAGCATTCGTTTATATCAAGGAACTTTACAAACACAGATGTACCCAATTTATATGTAAGAAGAGAATTGAATTTAAACACTCATGAATCAATGATGTTACTAGTAATATTCATTTAAACCATGTGTTAGTTGATTTACATAGTCCGCTTTACAACTAAATACCTCGATTAATGTGCGTTTTTGAAATACGGTATAAAGATCGATGAATCATTAGTAATTTCAATTTACTTCATCTCTATCTACACTTAATGCTTGAGATTTCCTTTTTTTACCTCTGATTAGTCCGTTTCATGTCTCTATTACTGTTTTAAAGTCATGTTTGTGTATATTTCATGGTTATGTGAAAAACTGATGCCGTAAAAAATAATTATTTACTAAATCAATGACTTTTAATTGATGTACCGTAATCAATTTGAGACATAACAAATTTTCATATGACTGAAGATTAGTACACACTATAACACTGTAATCTGAGTAAATTATACAAATAATAGAAATAAATATTTTGGGGAAGAAAGCAATTTGCTTTTTTTGTAGTTCTTTTATTTTCTTATTCATCTAATTAAATATGCTCACTAGCGACTGACTGTAAGGAATGTTTCCTTGAGTTCTAGTGGGAAGCAGTAACCAGTGGAGTTCAACCACGTCTGTTGTAGAGATATCAACTCACTGAAGACAATTGGTGAACGGTTGCTCAACTTCGTGGATCAGTTGAAGTTAGACATTAACACCGTTGGATGCCAGCTCAGTGGTTTATCGGTTAAGTGCTCCGGCGCGAAGCTGGTAGGTGCGGATGCGGGATCGTGGATGTGCACTGCTGAGGGACGAAACGGCCATCCAGTGCTTCCAGGTTTTCCATGGTGGTCTAGCTTCAATTGACTCATGATTTCAACTATGAAAATACTGAAATATCCACAAAAACCCCTTCTAATTAAATAAACTTTGAATATTTATAGAAAACAGGTTGATCTAGTGTGTGGGCTTGTTTTCACAATATTATTATTATTATTATCCTTGTCTCCTCTTAGCCCCCATTTCCAGTTTAGTTGACCTTTTATTTTAATCTATAAATGTTCTTAACAAGCATATATGTGGTTAGATTGTTCAAAATGCATTGCACTAATATATCACATGGTTCTAATCATCTTCGTCTTCTTATTACACTATCGAAATTGTTGAAAATAAATATTATTTGAATGAATCATCAATATGTAAATGTATCATTTGGGATGGATGAATCATAGCAACTACAATTTTAAACATACACAAGCGAATATAAGTTAATTCTATTAATTTAATGGAGCAAAATAACATTTTCTTTTAAAAAGAAAGATATGAATTCATTATAACAAACAATAAATTGAACTTAGTTTTAGATACTCGGCCTGAATAGCTGGGGTTATCCGTCCATTTTTTTAAAATGTTTGCTAGGAATTGGGTGTCCAATATTTCCCCGTCCACTTAGTGAGTGAAAACGACAAATAATAATGTGATTTTTACTAGGGGTTTCATTTCAAGCATCTAAAGTTATACTTATCTGTCTGTTATGAATACGTCAGCGCATCGCATCCTAATACACACACACAAAGAACTAAATATGGTGAAAGCTACATTTTCAAATGAAGTCATCTCCGATGAAAGATAAAGTCTTATACAAAGCACTTATGCATCAAATTGATAGAAAAACACCTTAAAATTCTGAATACCGTAAACTAATTGAAAATTGTAAAATGCATGGTTAATCTTAGTAATTATGAACCTCAATGCTAGCCAATACTGAAGTGAAGAAAAGTTGGTTACACACGAATACTAAAAAAATCGTAGGCAGGGACAACTTCATCCCATAAAAAATCAGTCGATAAAAATTTCATTTCGTATAACTAACTATATAGTCAACTCAAAAAAGCGATTCGTTTTAAATATTATTACCAGTATGGATCCAACAAATCACAATAGAACAGCGTTGGACTGTTTATCAACAACTTTAAATGCGTCGAATGAGACTTTTTTAAAAAACGAATCAACTCTTTTAAAAAATACTTCTGAGATACTGGTATTTCATGCAGTTGTTTCTCTACATAACTTTCAATTAGGCAAGAACGACACATGAATACATTGTATTCCGTAATCACTGTTATGATAACCCTATTCATGTACTGGAATATACAGTCATTTAATAAAATGGTATTCAATATTCAACTAATCACAGTCTATGCTTTCCTTTGAGAAAGCTTATTGAAAAGAAAACATCATACAACTAAACTTATGTGAGGCGAGAAAAAATGATGAAAACACCTGCTTAAGTCAAAAAATTCGTTGCCGATATTAAGTTAATGATTAAAACACAAGTAAAAATCATGAAGTACATAGAGAAGGTATAGTTAGTTACGTTTATGAACTGAAATAAAGCTAGAACATTTGGGACAGAACAATATGAATTGATTTTATTTTATGGTCTCTTTATCCACTTACAAGCGTATTTGTATGCGAATATAGCATTGAATTATGATATAATAAGAGACAATCCACATTGATGACGTGTATAAAGTTGGGAATCTTAGACTTATGTAAACTTTTCAAATCTTCGGTAGTTATTACGTAATCCATCTTTCCATTTTTTAATACTATGTAATTACTGCTTCACCTTTTGTAGGTCGTCAATGTTCATCTTCAAATAACCTTGCCTATGTTTATTCCCATATATACATAACTGATAAGCATCGTGTATTATCATAACTTAATGTTACACCCGAACACAAATACGCTTGTAAGTGCATGAAGAAAGACCATGAAATAAAATCAATTAAGATTGTTCTGCTTAGTTGTTGTTTAGACCTTAATCAACAAAAAAAGATGTAAGCTACTGATTGTTCAGTTAATTACTCAAAGTTCTTGTGATTATTATCAATGTTTGCTTATCCGAGCATTCTCATTGGTTTAGTTTTTGTTCAGATTTAAAGTTGAACAAAAAGATTAATCTAATAGGTTATTGAATGTAATCAGTTATTTACATGAAAGAATGACGAACAATATCAGATAACTGGAGTAAAATCGGAACCTGGTTGGTAGTGAGGTTCTATTTGTTCAGTGATCTAAAAGTTGGTTGTTTGAACCATACTGAAGCTCATGTTTTCTTTTAACTTGATTTATCAATTCACGTGTGAAAATGTAAATCTCCAGATAATAGATATTATAGAGAGTGAGAGTTTGTTCACACAGTATTTGTTAATTATGAATGAAAAAATAAGAAGTATGAGAACATTCAGATGGCACTTGTATTTACGATACCTATCAATGAATTATCAATGAGAAAGTTTATTAGCTCTATCTAATTTTCATACAATTATGCCAGCTCTAAACATTATTGCTATGTAATAAATAATATAAGGGTCTGTTACATAAGCCTATTTTAAAACGAGTTGAATCAATTTCAATTTCTTGTGTTTTGTGATATGAAGAAAAATTTTCATGCTACTTGAAAAGGGGGAAAAACCTTTTGTCATACTAAAACATCAATTTTTCAATTACTTGCTAGTCTTCGAGATGTAGAAGGTTGAAGTAATCTATCTTTTTCCGGTGAGGTTTTCAAAGATATCCATACAATATCAGCTATTCTGTTGCCTAATCGATTAGCGTTGATTTGTAACAAATAATTAGTTTTTCTGATATTTTCATTTTTACAAATAAATACATTTTGCCTAATGTTAGTATTATAGATTATCTTGTGGAAAGTAAAGCGCCAAGTTGGACAATGAAGACGAAATTTACATAATCGTCGCATACAATCATTGGCTGATAAAGATTGACCAGAAAATCGACAAAATTTTGCTAAAAGTTAAATAAACATTCAAAGCACAACATAAACAATCACAAAAAGTATAGTGAAAGACAAACTTTACTATCATTATTTGATTCGAAGCGAAGAGTAAAGTAGAAATGACAAAGAACGAAAGCTATGTTTTGGGACATTGTTTCGCTTAATTCAATGTATGTAAAGTGTTAAGATTTAGTTTTGTGTCTGCTTTACTCTATAGATCATAAGCTTTCGTTAGATGAATAAGCTATTCTCATACTCTCTTCTATTCTAAAACTACGGTAATTTAAACGTGACACTTGTATTCCGTTTGTTCTACTCAAATGACCCAGTCTGAATGTACTTTACTCATTTCTTGTGCATTGTCATCCTGTTAGTCACATATTTGCTTAAGTTTCTTTTTCGATTTAGCTGAATCATAAATAAATTGTACATAGAATTCCAGCTATATCACCTCTCCGCTTACCAACCAATCATGTCATTGGTTAGAAATAGGATAGTTTCTTTATCTTTATCCTCAAGGACGCCTAATCTTAAGTCGAGCTCATGTGTTACAGGTCTCAGAGTTTTACTAAGTGATAAAGTGCGTCAAGGTCGTGCAGTAGATCGAGACAACTCTCTTACTTCTGCTTTTTGAGGATGGACTAGTGGGCATACAGATCAAGGTCGTAATATTATTATTACTGTGTTCCAATAATGGTTGTATGTAAGGTATTTTTGAGATAATGATGAGTAAATTTCCCTATCGTTATTGTTGTTGTCATAATCATCATATAAAGAAATGAACACAAATTTCGACAAATAACTAGACTGAATCAATTGCCAATTCACCAGAGTAGTAGATTGGTAGAAATTCAATCCAACCTAATACGTAATTCCTATTATAAACTGATATCAGCTGATTGAAGAATACATTGAACACTAGGCACAAGCACTGGTATTATAATCTCCATAAGAACTAGGAGTTATGAATTTGAATTCGTTGAGTGGGGATGAGGGAGCTGCTCATACTTCTTATTTTTATAGAATTTCAAATTAAAGTAAAAATCCCTGTGGTCATTACTTTTTGTTTGATGTCGATTTGTGGTAAAATATAGTTTTAAACTATTTACATTTAACATTTTAGCAAAGACCTGAATGAACTAGTAAATGGATGTCAAAGTCATGTTATGTTAATTAGATTAGAGATGAATTTAAAAACTTACGTGGACTATTATTTTTGGGTAAAGTTATTGTTAAACTAGAATGTACTTCAATCCCAAGCCACTTTATAGGTACATCTATATCATAAAAAGAAAAAGGATAGATCTTGTTATGTCAAAAACAAGTGATTACAACATAATGGATAAATGTACTCAAAGTAAGACTTTTCCATTTATGCAAAATATTATCATTAAGATAATAAAGACAATGAAGAATAATGTTATATGGATCAGTTATAAAGAACTAGAGACTAGAAACATGGTATTAGTTACTGATTAGTGATTAATCCATTGTAAATATATCCCTCCTACAGAAGGTCGTTAACGGCCCAAATGAATGATGAATGCGTGTGTGTACAAATTTCTGTATTTGTAAATCAGTCAATAACTTATTCTATTTCTTGATTACAAAAAATAAGGACTTAGATAACACTGCTCATTATTCAAACTATTCTTAAAGGTCATTCATAATAATCACGATATGATATATTGATCAATATCAAAGGTATAAACAACAAATCACAATAAAGCTCTTCGTCGAACGTATATATATATATATATATATATATATATATATATATATATATATCAAGTAATCACTTTTACCTTATCTTATGAGCTAAGTATCGACAATGATCATTCTTATGATAACTAGGTGACTAATTTGAAGATAGATTTACACAAAAAAATTGATACACATTTTTCATTGACCTATTTTTCATAATGATAATTTTTCTAATAGAAGTGAGTTGAAAAAGAAAATGAAACGTAGAGATTGCTTAAAAATAATAATAATAATAATACAATCTTTAAACTTTACTTGGATCATATAAATTAGTTTGCGATTTTTGTTCATTCAATAATAATCCATAAGAGTTAAGTGCTGAAAATAAGAAAAAGAAAATAAAGAGAAACACATTGAGTACTTATGCTCAGTTGAATAAATTATGACGTAATATATATTTTTCTGATGAAATCAAATCTTTTATGCAACCTACATTTCGTATTAATTAAAATCAGAAGGCGTTTTGTGGATAATAATAATGATAATGATCATGTGCTCACTAGTGACAGGCTCCATGAGGTATTTCCTGGAGTTCTAGTAAGAAGCAGTAACCAGTGGAGTTCAACCAGGTCTGTTGTGAGATATCATCAGCACACTGAAGACATTGGTGAGTGGTTGCTCAACTTCGTGGATTGGTTGAAGTTAGAAATTAACACCGTTGGATGCCGGCTCAGTGGTCTAGTGGTTAAGCGCTCGCGCACGAGACTGATAGGTCCTGGGTTAGAATCTCGTGAGGCGGGATTGTGGATGAGCACTGCCGAGTAGTCCCACAATAGAAAGAAACCGCCGCCTAGTGCTTCCAGGTTTTCAGTGGCGGTCTAGCTTCAATTGACCCATGATCTCAACTCTATTAATTAAAAGTTAATTGATTTTAACTAAGTCTTAATTATGGATGAAACACTACATATTTTAAAAAAATGTATAGTGATGATCACTGTTTGATTGATAAGCGGTTGTAAAAATATATATGACACTAAGTTTATAGGTAAATATCCAAATATTAATAATGAAAATTTAAAGACAGTGCAGATGTTTAGTTGAAGGGGTTTTGTGGAGATCAGTTTAATTTGCAAACTTTACTCATCACAGGTGGGATACCAGTGAAAACCAAGAAATATTGAAAACCCCTTTGATCCTAGTATGGAACTTTCAGGCTCATAGGTGTACACTCTTACGGAGTTCAATGCTAGGACGAAACAGATATTTGGTGGTTCAATGGAATCACAATTGGGACTATTAAGTTGTGCAAACAAACTAATTATGGTATATGAATGTATCAAATCTAAGGGGAAGTCGATGATTGGATGACATCAACAACTAGATCCTGACTCGTTAAACACACTAAATAAACAAACAGGAAAATTAATAATAGATAAATCAACTCTCTACTCAATGCTCAATTTATTTGAAGTTATCAAATCCAACCGTGGTATTGATACCTATAAACAGGAAAATTAATGCATGATCAGATTAAATCGAAAGATCATTCTTTTTTTCAAAATGAAATAAAATGTTGTTGGAATGGGGGTTTATGGAGATTGTAGTAATTTAATAGTTGAATTCATTTGTCGATCTAGACTAGACCGCTATGAAAAACCTGGAAGCACTCGGAGACCGTTCTAGTATGGGACTCCTCAGCAGTGCACATCCATAAAATAAAATATTCAAAAATCACAGAAAAAACATATTTTATTCATAACAGTAAATATTCCTCACAAGTTTTTATTCTCTTTATTAAATTTTGTAATTCAATTTTAGAAGTTGATATACACAGATAATCGTCTAAATAACGTAGAATAGTTGAACATTTATTTAAATGAATATCTGTTGTTTTAAATATATCATTTTGTAGGAATTTATGGGGAGACCAAAGAATAGTTTGTGTTCTATGTAATTCACGATCCAATTGAGCTAAATAGATATTAGCCAAATCTGAACTAATGCACGATCCCTGAGGAATACCTTTGATAAACGAATATAATTTTCCATCAATCTGTTAATAGATTTTGTTTAAAAAATACCAAAAATTATGCGTTTATTCAAATATGTATATAATTGTTACAAGAGTATGAATTGCACTTTGTTCGCTTATCTAAAATTTTTATCTCTTACACTAACTTGAACAAATTTCGCAAAGCTCTAATGGATAACCATAATTTGTGGGGTTCACCATCTGGGCGGGTTGAAATAGTAAACTAATCCTTTATAGAATAAATGAGTTATAGTTTGCAATAAGATCTAAGAATGGTGTTTCATTCTATTTGGGATTAGTCAGCTGAATGTAACTCCAACCCAGTGTTGATGTTTACACTAGGATTTTTCGCTTTGAACACTTACGCTTTATTCACTGAATGGCAGAATTCAGATAGCCAATAAATTATTTAACAGGTATAATATTGATATTTATTAGTAACAATCTGAATGAACCCGTTAGCTTTAGAAAGAGAAGTACTGAGTTTGAGTCTCGATTCGAATATTGCCACGGATTTAGGCACAATCAGCTGACGAGTCCTAAGTAAGAGGAAACGAATATCGTGAATTTCACTGTGAGCCACAATCTACCTATCCTATAGTACTCGTAAAGAAAAACGTTTTATTCTTATGATCTATTCCTACTTTTATTGATGTAAATAATTGTCGACCTGGGATAGGATTGTCTTATCACATAGACACTTTTTATAATTTAGCGATGAACTTTTTACATTAGCATACATTATACATGAAATTGAAATTACAATAAACAGATATCATTTTGAAATTAGTTTTGATAAAGAACTAATGTCAGTTAGGCAAGCACAGAAATTCAGGGAGTTGTAATGATATCAAGAAAAGTGAGGAGTGAAGTAGTAATTCAGTTCTGATAAGTGATAACAAAAATATACACTGTTGAATTATGATTGTTATAATCTCGCCATAGCATCTGTTGTTCGTAAGTTCATCTCAACATATGGCGTAATCTTGTACTGTAGAGTTCAAAATAAGGATGTAACAACTGTCTAGGTGTTATAATCATGGAACATAGTGCTTGGAGGAATAGGAAGACACTGAGAGTTTGCACAAAGTAGGGAAGAAAACAAAACCTGATGACAGATGAAGATTTTATTCACTCTTTTAAAACACAACGACGTTTATCAAACAGATTCAATTGTATACAGATTCTATTGACATTTGATCATTAGTCATAGAATATCAACCTAAATGATAGGGACTAACTGGACTTCATACTGAAGTTATACAACCGTATGTTATAATGAGTGAATGTCACACTGAATTCATGCAAACGATGGTAAACTGAATATATCGTAATGACTTCAAACATAATTTCGTTTTTTACACTGTCCTAACAATAATAATTGCTGACATTCAATGATTTTACACTAACCAATATTATTTCGTGACGCTGTTTACCTTAAAAACACGAAACTAACCTTCAAAAATCTACTCAACTATGTTTAAAAGGAACAAATATACGCATCAAATAACGTTCGAAGAACTATTATTATTAATACTAACAATAAATCAGTTATAACATACAGAAACGATGGATTCTTTTAAAAACCATTCCAATTCACGAACAAGGAAATGTATATTTGGTGTTGGATACATATAATTGCTGACCTTGAAAAAGAAGGAAATGTATAAAGTATAGCGTCTTTTTACTATATTCGTAAATAACATAGTACTGTTCATTGAAGGTATCTGTCTTAACAGGAAATAAATCAGATACTATCGAATAACGAACCCGTGTTAGAAAAAAAGCTGAACGAAATCAAACAGAGTGTTGGTGCTACACGAATCGTTATTTACTAGTAAGTTGTGCTAGACCTTTGTGGATTTGGGCCAGCTATGTAGCAAGCGAGACGTTTATCTACCTATCAAAGGCTAAATATGCCTCATAGCAGTTCTTTCCATACCAATTTATATGTGCAACACATTGCTTATGAGAAAATACATAATCTGTTAGCTTTCCCATTATAGACATCGAAACATAGCTTGCATATGATCAAACTAGTAATCGATGTTGATGTTAGATGTAATGTATAAAGAAAACCGCTGAGTGTTACACCACTTCATAAAGTGTTTTTAGTCCACACAGTTAGTTTCTGATGGACTGAAACATATAGGGACGTGTAAACGTCTAGACTGAGATTTAAACACAATGCTATTCCGTGATTGTAGACTTCGGGTGACAAGGGCAAAACTGCGTTTAGTTCTCTAATTTTTTTATTTTAATGTCAGTTCATGGTTGTTATACAGCGCTTTTATTTCATTCTCTATTTTTAGTTTGCCAGTACCATCGATATCGTCATTATCATTAGAACTCAACTGCTTTTGCTTTTGATCCTGGTTAATTTTCCTGAAAGTGTTATATTTTGAACAGAAACATCTACATTCTCAAGACGGCCTGCTTGAACATCTGGGCTACCTGTTCCTGCTATCTAGATATTGCAACAAGTTATCTAATATTGTTTGTTATGACACATCATTATGGCTACTAATCACATAACCTATTCAGGTGCGTTTCTGAAAAGTGTACAAATTTTCGTTGTACAAGTTACAAAAGCCCAATGAGAGATATCGTGGTTGCTGGCAATATGCAGCGAAAAGAATGTACATTATTGAGACGTCGATTGACTGAACTGATAACTTCTAACTGGTGATCACTCAATATTTGTCGTCAGGACTGATCAAGAAATAAGAAACGGGGAGTAAAGCTAATAATAATAAATAAATATTGTTTACTAACTGACCAAACAGACAATAGACTAGAAGAAAGCAAAAAATATCATTAAGCATCGTTATGGTGTGTCAATGTAGTGAATATTTTAAATAATCTGACCGTAAACTCTACATAGAAACGAAGCAAATTCAAACAACATAAATTTTGAAAATATAAAATATCAAAAAGTGTGAAATGTATGGCAGGAAAAAGAGTAACAGGTTTGGATACCATACATAAAAAGAATTCTGAAGAATACTAAAGCAAGTTTAAGGTGAGAATAAGGTTTATGAATAGGATTAAGTTCTCTTAGAATCATTCTTAATGTCTATCCAACGATCGACTCCTTTGTATGATTACTTACAGAAAACAATGCTTATCTTGTAACTATACTCATCAATAAAGTGTCATATATCCTAAATTATTAGTATTAGATAAACTAAAACATTGCTACATACTAAACTGTAATATAAAATTACTGCTTGCCATTTTGCACTGAGTGTACTCGTGAATACAAATAGACATACATACAAAAGGAGAGATAATTAAATGTAAGCAACAATTTTAAAAGATATGACTAAAAATCATCAAGACACAAATAGCAGACAAACATAATTATCTACTGCCAAAAAAGCCCAGTTAAAAGAGTTCATCTAAAAATATACCCCGAGAGATTTTAGAAAACGGTAAAAATGCATTCTTGAGCTTTCATAAAAAGAAAGCCCCCAAATGCCCTGGTACGGCCGAGAGTAGGGAGGGTCCGCTCTCCCTCTCGAAATGCTCTCACATGGTCACGTGTACATAGCCTCTGCCAAGGAAGTTCCATTCACTGCCTTTTCGTGGCACCGGTGTTGTTCACGAAAGTGAGAAAACGAAAAGCGAATGTCCGGCGCTTTAACTGGGTTGGTGGATACGGAAAGTCCACCTAGGGGAGTTGGAAAACCCTGATTCCAAACCAATGGTGCACATGGGCTCCAGTATCCTGAGGGAACAAATGGCGGATGAATCAATTGTTGGTCACCGGCTACCATGGGGCTGCATCTCCTCACGATGCTCCACTGCCTTGTGGGTTAGACCTTTAGGTCAAAGGCTCGGGGTGTGACCCCCTAAGAAAACCACCTGCTTCGGTTTGGGCACCCGGGCAGTATCACAGCCCTCACACAAATAAATGAAATGATGGCTTCTACTGACAACCCTATTTACGCGCTTACTATATGCCAGACAATTTACATTATTATTATTATTATTATTTACCATGTCGCCCATTCACTCCTTTTTATTCCCAATTTATGTATCCTTACTTTTCAACTTATGCAGCAGCTCGCCCGTGGTGGAAACTCTGTCCCATCTAAACGATTTCTAGTCACTGTCTGGTCGAAAGTGAATGCTTTCACCGATTACGAATACTGAATCAGTCTTTCTGAAACCACGTACGCCGTTCCAGCTCTCTTTTTTCTCATCCTATTTTTTTTTCTTTAATATATATACGCATCTCCCCCCTTTCTCTTCTTATTCTAATTGTTTTGTGTGGCGCATATGTATTTGCTGCCCCTTTGTACCAATATGTATGTGTTCACATAAATAAATAAAAATAATGAGCTTTCATGTAAGCCTTAACCTTGAACCTGTCTTGATAATGTTAACAATCCTTTCCCATTATTATTCTCAATAAAATCGCACATTATTTTAAGCGATTGTTACCCAACTATCAATATTATTTTAAACATTCTATTAATTTTCACTTACTTCATTTAAAGTATCAGAGAAAACGTCTAATAGTTTGGAATGGTTAATTTGATTAAAAAAATCCAAAATATCTAATTTTGCAATCCAAAATCTAAAAACACAAAAGGAATTATTATTGGATTATATTAAACATCCTAAGAATTCTATTTATATACAAAGTACATTTAGAGTCCAATGTTATTTCTTTTTTATCTTTTTTTATGAAACTTAAAAAATTTAAGATCAAATTAGATAGTCATAAAATCAAAACTGCATATTTCTACATTTGAGCATTTGTGTCTGAAGTACAAAAAAGACGATTCTGTTGCTTTTTTTGTTGTTGAAAAAACTAACTTTAGACTTTCGATTCAGTAAATTCGTTTTTATTTTAGAATTGCATTACTTCTGCTTAATATATTACAATAATATTGATATTAATACTATTCTCAATACTATGGAATTTGTCTTGGTATCTCCATCTCACTGTGCTGAGATAGTATGTCAACTTTAAGTGATGAATGCACGTGCGAGACCTAACGTTGTTAATGACTAACTCTGACTGATCGAAATAAAGGTATAAGATTTATGTATTTATGGTATGAGAATATGGTGAAAAAGTCAATTTTTCAGATATCTATAAGCGGTTGTACTACATCAAACGACCAATTTTTTTTATAATCTCAATATTCATAGGACTATCCAAATACTTATAAATAACTATTGAAATTATTTTCAATAAGTTGTAATTTAGTGTTTATAATAAATGATCTGTAGTAATCGATATCTGGTCTCACTTAAACAGCCATTGAAAACCAGGAAACAAAGGAAACATTGGATATCTAAATAGTGTGCAACCATGTCAGTCGGTCACAAAGTTGAACCTGGTACATATGTACACCGGTTCAAGTTACTAGTCTTGAGTTAAGGGTAAAATACATAACAATCACGTCTGACAACCAACAATGGGAAATATCGAATTAACAATCTAATTTAGGCGGAAATAATAGAGATTATGAAAATAATTGATAGTTATTTAATTCTCAAAGTTGAAATCATGCCACGCATCGCAGAATATTCATATTCATACAATTGTCTGTTGTTGATATGCTACCGCCTATATTTCAGGGCTACTATTCAAGGGTTGCCTAAAAGTACAAGCATAACTATAAAGATTAAACGATTTACCATTTCCATGTTTTATGTATATGGGTTAAGAAATCGAAAGAACTTAAAAACCACAGTATAACGGTTTTTTTCAATTTTGACTGAGTTGAATGCATCTGTATTTCGATTGGTTCAGAACGGCTGAGGGTGTAAAGAGTCTGAGCACCTCTCGAGCTGCCATCTTACAGTCTCGTATTTAAAGCCAATATCAGGGAAGTCCTACTCATTGACTTCTGGTAGGAAGGAAGTTGTTAACTAAAGTGAAAGGAAAACAGCAAGTCAGACATTTAAACCGGGTTGGTGGCTGCAGAAGATGCACCTAAGAGAGTCGGGAAACTTTGATTTCAAACCAATGATGCACATTAGTTCTGTGACCCTGAGAAGTTGAATGGCTTACGAATTATATTCGGTGACCGGTTACCATGAGATTAGATGTCCCGACGCGGTATCACTGTCTTTTGAAGTAGACGTAGTAAGCAAGATGAAACAAACATCGAAACCTATGTTTTTCGTGTTTATTATACCCAAACAGTAGTTTTGGTAATTTAGTAAACAAATTATTTCCATTTATCTAGACAAACCTTAATCATAATCTAAAACTGGCTTAAAATTAGTCATTTTTTGGATGATATTCAGCATATATGTACTGAATTTCGAAATACACTTCTTCGTACATAAAAAACTGGTGGTAGTTATCAGTTGTTTACCCGGAGGTTAACGACACAAGAGGAATCGAAACTACGACTTTCTGGTTAGAAGTCAAGTGCTTTACATAATAAACTACCATTGTATAATGTCCAAGGGTAAACTATTTGAAAAATTTGTTATGTTTCTAGACATTTTGAAGAAAGTTCAATTGCTGAAGGTATTCCAATGTCTGTCCTATCAAGGAATAATGGAATATATATTCAAAATACATTGATCGAAACAATCCAACAAATATATATATATATATATATGATTGATTTAGTTTAAAGGCACATGATCAGGCTATTTTCATTCGATACAATCATAAATCCCAAATGTAATTATTATTCTTTTTATTTTCTAAAGCATTCTTCGTCATGGATGTAGGTCAGTTAAGATTTACACATGAGATAGGATTCAAGAAATAACTTATTTTAGATTTTTTTTTTAAAAAAACAACAAATAAACAAATCATCCAATTAAACAGTAACCAAATAAGAAAAGTGAACTTTTTTCCCTGATGAAAAAAACTAATAAGTGATAACATCAAAAAACAAAATTGGACAAAAAGGTTTTATAAATAATAATTCATAACTATGTATTGTAAAATGGTCTAAGTTGAGTAAATACAATAGTTATGAGGTTCTTTAAACATACATATGCATTCCTATCAAATCCCTGGCTGACTATAAGTAACTGTAACAGACAAGAGTTTTTTCAGATAAAATATGTATTCAATCTAATTGTGCGAAATAAAATACCATTTCATATCAAGGTGTCAACAAAAATTTACTCTGTAAAATGTAATCAAAGCATAAAAATCTTTCTTAAAGTTATACAATAATCATATATAACACAATTTGCATTGGGCACTGATCTTAGCCAGATAATCGCAGAAAACCAGCAATCAATGTCAAGCTGTTTCGTCCTAGCAGTGGGCATCTTCGACTCAATTTCAGACTTAATCTAGCATATTCAAGTCATGTAGCGAGCGCTTAAACTTTAAACTATTTCTCTGCCATTCAATCGTTTACATGTCTAACATTAATCGATTTGAGAAATTGTCCAATTGTTGACCAATGATATCAGTGGATAATTCCTCATACTAGTGATGTAAACTATGAAATTCCGAATTCTCCACAAATCCCCTACGGTAATATGAATATATATTATTTGAAGCCAAACGTAACATAAGGGTTAGTTACCAGTATTTAACTTACCGACGAAATCCTATTGAATAAACAAGTGAACGAAATGATAGTAATGTGTTAAATGCAGATTTTGTCGATAATAAAGATGGTGCATAAATACCTGGTAACTGAGAATAAATCAAAATTTTGGAAAAAGTGTCAAGCTTGGTTAACTGTTGATTAATTTGTCAAGTGAAATAAAAATTGTGGATAGTCAAAGCAATTAAAATTAATCTGAGAATTGCTTGATTTTGAAGAAGAGACAAGTAACATCATTCAGAAACACCAGTACAAATAGTAATGGATTTTAATTGCTGATAGCGCAGTTGTAAATATTTTGAATAGTCATATTTAATAGACCATTTAGTAAAAAAAACATAGTTGATGATAAACATAGGAAAGAAACCGAGAGTACGAATGGGTTATACTCAATCATCTTTAAATAAAGCCCATCAAAATTGTTCGAACTTTAGCTGGCAACATGAAACAATCTTTCAGGATGTGGAAAAGGCACCAATCGATAGAAAAACACGACATAAGTCACCAATTAAGGTCAATCAATGTAAATATCTCAGTTCAACATGAGGTCAGTGATGATATCTTAGACTGTGAAGCTGGATGATTAGGAGCATTGATGTGCTGGAGGTTTTGAGAACGTCTTACTGACGAGTGAAAAGTGGTATGAAAGTCCAAGTCCTCCTGCCGACTAATTCAAACCACCTAACATCAAAGGTGAGTATTACCAAATATTTACAATATTTGTCATAAACAGAACTATTAGAACGATCAAGGGTTTCATTGTACGGTCTGAAGACATTTCAGGGATAAATAATCAGGAATAAGTCTGTAAACTTGTAACACCCATCGTTGACTATGTACTAAAACACAAGATCGTTAACTACTAATGTAATAAAAGATTGATAAAGAAGGCCAGTACAGAACAAAATTCCTTTTTCTGAAAATGGTTTCATGAGTGTTCTGTAAAATTCGTTAGCAGTATTCACCATAAAGTTAACGAAAGATTCCATCAACGAATGATTACTATTTGCAAATAAATTTTACCAAGTTCTGACAAAGAATGTATATTTGCACAGCTAGTCATTTGAGAAATAAGATAATGACTTATGAACAATGTTGGATTACCATTGTACAATAACGCAAATTAGCGGTAAGTCAATGAATAATCTAGACCATTTTAAAGATATTACGCATACTGGAAGATTTGTAAATACTATATTTAATCCAATATGAAGGGAGTTCACATTTCTAAGGAATTTTAAACTAGAACATAACAATGAATATTAATTAATGAAACCTTTATTCATTTCCCTCGTTGAATATTTTAACAATAATATTTTCTTTATTATAAATTAAAGTAGTGTATGATTCATGTCCTTGTCAACCAACACCAAGATCAGAATTTTCAATACAAATGTCAAGACAGTTCTATTGTATGGGGCGGAAACTTAGAGAACTACGAAAGCCATCATCCAGACGATACAGGCGTTTATTAACAGTTGTCTACGCAAAATACTTCGGATCTGTTGGCCAGACACTATCAGCAACAACCTATTGTAGGAGAGAACAAACCAGATTTCAGTTGATGAAGAAATCAGGGAGAGAAGCTCTGGAAGTGGATAGG
Organism: Schistosoma mansoni; assembly: GCF_000237925.1. NCBI lineage: Eukaryota > Metazoa > Platyhelminthes > Trematoda > Strigeidida > Schistosomatidae > Schistosoma > Schistosoma mansoni. The sequence goes on from NW_017386069.1 coordinate 153,148, forward strand.
ACACACTTTGAGGAAAGCACCCAATTGTGTCACAAGACAAGCTCTCACATGGAATCTTTAAGGCCAAAGGAGAAGAGGAAGACCAAAGAACACATTACTCCGAGAAATGGAGACAAACATGAGAAGAATGCAAAAAAATTGGATAGAACTGGAAAGGAAGGCCCAGGACAGAGTGGATTGGAGAATGCTGGTCGGCGACATATGCTCCCTTGGGAGTAACAGGCGTAAGTAAATTAATTAATTCAATGAAACTATATTATATTTTAATAAATAATGAAAAAGAGAAGAACAGAAAAACAAAAACCAAATCAAAAAATGGTATCACTTATAACTTACTTCAATTTTTAATTTTTTTAAAAATTCAAATAAACCATTATTTAATTTTAAACGTTGATTAAGACTTAAACAAGATTCAATTGAATATTGAATATTTGAATTAAATTCAATTGGATTAATTAAATTCTTTATAGATGATAATAATTGATAATTAGCATTAATAACTAAACGAAAATCTTTTCTTAAAGGTTTCATAGATAAACGTCCAATACTATGTGTTAATATATAAGTTTTATTAATATATTCATTTGAATAAATTAATGATATTGAATTATGATTAATTTTATTTTGTATTATATTATTTTGAATTAAATCTAAATTAAAATGGAGAGAAAAGAAAAAAAATAAAGAAATTAAATAAATGATTTAGTTATATGTAAAAAGAAGAGTGAATACTCGAAAGGTATATATTTTAATGTATATATCGATTGATTGAATTGATAGTTATTCAAGAAGATTCTAATGATAGATCTAAACTGCGACCTTTAAATTTATGTCCAGTTATATAAGGATTTATTAGAATGGGGGTTTGTGGAGATTTTAGTAATTTTAATAGTTGAATTCATGAGTTGATTGAAGCTAGACCACCATGGAAAACCTGGAAGCACTGGACGGACGTTTCGTCCTATAATGGGACTCCTCAGCAGTGCTCATCCACGATCCCGTCTCACGAGATTCAAACCCAGGACCTATTAGTCTCGCGACAGAGCACTTAGCCGATAGACCACCGAGCCGGCATCCAACGGTGTTAACGTCTAACTTCAATCAATCCATGAAGTTGAGCAACCATTCACCAATGTCTTCAGTGAAATGATATCCCCCAACAGACCTGGTTGAAATCCACTGGTTACTGCTTCTCACTAGAACTTCAGGAAATACCTCATGGAGCCAGTCACTAGTGAGCATATGATCATTATCAGAAAGGGCTTTTGTGGAGATTTTAGTAATTTTTTTATATAGTTGAGATCATGAGTGAATTGAAGCTAGACCACCATGGGAAACAATAAATTAGATAATTTATTATCATTCAAGAATAGATAACATGAAAATTATTGTTCCTAAAATAGAGACACCAATAAATTAAACCAAACAATCACCGAAAAGTAAAAAGACATTTTATCTATTAAATATTACTGGATTATTTAGAAAATTTATGTATGTTGGTTGAAGTTAGACATTAACACCATCGGATGCCGGCTGAGTGGTCTAGTGGTTAAGCGCTCACGCGCGAAACTGATAGGTCCTGCGTTCGAATCTCTCGAGACAGGATCGTGGATGCGCACCGCTGAGGAGTCTCATACTAGGATGAAACAACCGTCCAGTGCTTCCAGGTTTTCAATGATGGTTTAGCTTACATTGACTCATGAATTCAACTATTAAAATATTAAAATTTACTTGAGAATTTCCTTTATTTGATACAACACAAATAGTCAGTAATAAACAAAAAAACAATATGAAAGAATAACATAAAATGAAATATTTGAACAAAGGAAGAATATTAGTTTATTGATTTCATGGATTCTTCTCAGCTGTTTACAACCTAAAATGATAGTCATATTTATCAAACATATATGAATTCTTACATCTGATCTTTAATTAACTAGTCTGTATTACATAACTTTTGTTTGATTCTGAGAGAAAAATTTTTTTTCTGTTCCCATGAACTTCTAGAATATTTCTATATTTAACCAATAAATAAACAAATGTTTCAAAAATAATAATTCTTCAGTATTATTATTTTATTTCCATATATATAAACTTAATTCATTCTAGAAGAATCCGATACAAAGTATGTACACATTTGTTTCGTTTTAATGAAGAGTAATACAATTTTAATTGGTAAACATCTAACCAGAAGCCATGAAATCAATTCATTCATGTTATTCTATTATGATATTTGTTTTTCTCTTTAGTTAATTTTATAAATAAGAAAAAACTGTGTGAAGTTATCATTATACTTTACTCAGATAGTTGAGTGAATTGCAAAGATTGTATTCATGAGGAGAAAGCTTTCATTAGGGGCATATGCATATTAGTAAAATGTTATAACTAATGATGTTTAACAACACAGGAAGTGATACTGTTATCATTGTTATAATCAAACAACAGTCAAGATACACTATGAATTGATTGAAATATTGATTCGTAAATTAAAACTTAGTCATCTATTACTGTCAACAAAATCACCACAAGAGACTTAAATGTATTGAGTTTATTACATAGCGGTAATATGTATGTACAATGTTAAGATGTCTCAATTTAAAACGAAATTACTAACTAGTATTCTTTACTATTCAATAGTTTTTAAGCTGATTTATCGATTCATGGTGACAACTGCTTGAAAGAAATTTAACGTTTATCATGAAATATTAGTTACTAATTGATTTATAAGTAAATCAATATAAACTAGAAGAAATATTACTTACCATTGATAAAATTAGTACTCAACTTCTTCCAACTTTCATATGTAAAATAAGCTACTGTCGGTACAACAGTATTAAATTCACACCATCGAAAATATTTCTTAACAATAATAGTGATTATGATTAAGCAAAGAAAAAAAATTTTATGTCTTACTTTCAAATAGAAGACAACTAAACCATTTAATAAAGTGTATACAAGTGAATAAAAATAAGGTCGCCATATTGAAGATCTATCATCCGGTACCTAATAATGATAGGAAAAGTAAACGTGTTGTGTAATAATGATATATATATAATGAAAAAGCTAAAATGATTTATTTGACTCAACCAAAATGAAGTTTATATCTTAAATCATAATCGATGCGGTTGATTACTTCTTTACGCCTACCAGCGTTCTTCATCCAACTCAGTCCTGAAAAATCCTTTCCAGTCGCTCTTCATCCTTTTGACATCTGCTCCCAATTTCCAAAGCAGTGTGTTCTTTGGTCTCTCTCTTTCCCGTTTCTCCCCAGGATTCCAAGTTAACGCTTGCCTTGTGACGCTCCAGCCCTCACCTGGAATGCGTCTGTCAGCTATCTTCCATACAACGCTATGCAGTGTATTTCATTGTATGAATTCCGGATGATGTTGACGATCTTCCCAGGTACACTATAGTGTCGGAGGCTTCATAAGGTTTTTCTACCCAAACTGTCGAATGCCTTCTCTTAAAGTGAAGGAAGTCCATGTATAGTGACGAATTCCATCCAACTGACTGCTCAACAATGATCTGTAGTGTCGCGATTTGGTCAGTGTATGACCGATACCTACGGAATCTAGTCTGTTGATCTCGAAACTGGGTGTCAGATTTAGCAACACTCTGTTGGGAACTATTCCTGGTACTGACGGTAATGTTATGCCTCCGTAGTTCTTTCACTTGTTCAGACCACCTTTTTTGGTATCTTGATGTATCCTTCTTTCCAGTCTGTTAGCACTTGTTATTTCTTCCGAATCTCCCTGAACAGGACGTGGAATATGTCTGACTTCAGTACTTCGGCTGGTACATTTTCAGGTCCTGATGCTTTCTCACTCTTGATTTCTTCGATATACGGTTGATTAACGAAACGTTATTAATATATTGGTTTTATTTATTATTTAATAACAAATACTTATGCTCAATGAAAGTGGAAATTAGATAAAATACCCTATTTCTACCATCTCAAAATAGCTGAACAATGGTGTGTATTAATATTCTAACTAAAAAAATATTGAATACAAATTCGTTTATTGAATTACTAATTAAACCAATATTACTTTATCAAATGAAGAGGTGTACTTGAGGGTTTTAATTGATGTAAAAGTGTATTAATTGAAAATTAAATATTAATTCAAAAAATTAAACTGAATTTATACCTTTCGAAGGTAATTGAATAGAAGTTGAAAAAGTACATAATGATCATGGAAATCAATTATAGTTTTTAGTAAAAATACATATGATGAGTGAAAAACAAAAAAAACTTATGGGATTAATTGTAGATAAAAGTCTATGTGTTATAGGAAATAAACAGAAATTAGAAATAATGTTGTATAATATAAAATTGGCGAACTAACCGAAATGATCAATATACTGAACATGCTAGTTTAAAATGGTAAAAAATACAATAGAATACTTACCTACAGAAATGATTACTAGCCAGTGAAAATTTTAAACTCAATGTAAGAAAGTTTACATCAACAAGTATCATAGAAGAATTCTTTCAACAAACCTATTTGCTGATTAGATTTACGATTTTTTCTTTTATCCTTAAGCTTAAAATAGCCATGAATAACAAACTATCAAGAAAAGTAGATGAAAGCAATGTTGATTGATTTGGAACGTGGATGGTACTAAAAAATTAGGACAAGCGTCTCGTCTAGTTTAAGACTTATCAGCTAAATATACTTTCATGCCAGTGTTGCTGTGTAGACTAAGACTCGAAACCAGTACCATTTACTTCAAATACCAACACTTTATTCACTAAGCTACTAAGTCCATATAACTGATAGTTTATTGATCAGGTATTACTTTTACTGGTAAAGATTTGCATAGCCTCATCATCGAAGCTAAAATGTGTAAGAAAAGGTAATATCGAAGCATCTGTATAGGATGCACATATATTCTAACAAAATTTAGTCATGAATGTTAACCATAGGGTAATAAAAATCTTTACGAATTAATATATCAATAGGATACAAGTTTGAAAAATAGTGATTTCAAAGTGCAAAATTAAAACTGAACAACGTACTTTAAATGAATGATAAATAGAGGATAGTCGAATACCACAACCATATTGCATGCTAATAAAATGCTTCAAATGTATTGGCAAAAAAATCAATGTTAAAGAAATAGTGAATATACTTTAGGAAAATCACGTGATATATGATTTAAGACATTGTATATTCCTCTGAAAGTAGGCTTAATTAGACAGAAGAAAACAAATGAAGTTGAGTGATACTCACTTAGTATTTTCTGAGTTATACTTGATTATACAACTATTGGTTACTATTAAACATCATGCAAAACAGCGAATCCATATAATAATTTGTGACACATTACCAAGGGTTGGCGAATAATATTTACTGAATGAATGTCATATAATTCAAAAGTAACACATTCAATAAGAAATAAACCTTTCTTGAGGTTGAACGTCATAGAACATCAATCATTGAAATTCAAAAAAATGTTATGACGATAAAACTAACTTGATGGAGGTTTTTTTTATTAATGATTTCCCATAGACGAACTAATATCCAATGGTGATGAATCTCAAACAAAAAAATTAGTTTCAATCAAGATCTTATAACTCATAGATTATCAAATGACAAAATAATTTTTCGACAGTACAAGTGAAAGTCATAAAACAAACAATCAAGTAATAAATAAATCATATATTTGTAATATCTCAATGAGTAGAAAAATGAGATTTTCTGCTTCCTGGAATGTATGAGTAATTGGATTTATTTGCTGACGCCGTAGAGGTGCTGACGACCTTTAAATGCACTGAGGAACAATCGCTTTGAAACGACAAAAACTGGGGGTAGCGCGAAGTAGATCGAAACTTTCCTTTACACGTTTCGGGATTGATTGCCGTGGAAATAATAGTTCGTCCATAGGGACATTGTTGCTGAGGAAAAATATTTCGAAAGGTAAATATTTTTGGAAAAAA
>NW_017386069.1:159288-229114 GCF_000237925.1 Schistosoma mansoni
CATTGAAAGTTTTTTTTTAATTTTAAAAAATAAATTGATTAATTTGTAAATGTTATTGATTGTTTATATTCTTTGATTAATTGTTACTAACCTGAAACAAGATCGTTTAAAGATCTCCATTATATTAACCGACTAATATTTGAACGAAGAATATTCTTTTCGATAAATTCTCTTCAGGTTCTACAATTATATTATCCAAATAAATAATCCGAAAAAATGGCCAGGTTAAAGGCAAAGTATATCGTTTAAAGCATGTAAATTTAGGATTTTCAAACCAAATGTAATAAAATTTTTAATGTTGATATGACTCATTTAGAATGTTAACTTGAATCTGTATATATATCAAGTGAAAATTTAAGATCTGTGACCAGAATATGGATCAGATAGGATGAGAGAGATATGATAGTGCAATTACAATTCGATCGAGTGGAAGATTAAATAGTGTGAAAAATTAGTAAGATGTAATAAAGAGGTATCAATGTGAAGTGCATGAATCATGTATACATGGTTGTAATTGTACTATCATATCTCTTTCACCCTATCTGATCCATATTTATTCTGATCACAGATCTTAAAATTTTCACTCAACATATAAGCTGATTAAAGTTAATATTCCACATGAGCCATATGAATATTAACAATTTCATTCTCTTTTGTTCAACAATTCTAAATTCACATGCTATAACTTTCAACGATACACTTTGCCTTAAATCTGACCACGTTTTTCGGATTATTAATTTGGATATATGAATGATAGAACCTGAAGAGAATTTATCGAAAAGAATATTCTTCGTTCAAATATTAGTCGGTTAATATAATGGAGATCTTTAAACGATCTTGTTTCAGGTTAGTAACAATTAATCAAAGAATATAAACAATCAATAACATTTACAAATTAATCAATTTATTTTTTTAAAATTAAAAAAAAACTTTCAATGAATATAAAAAGGATATATTTCAAAAATATATTGAAATTATGATTAGAGTAGAAAGCATCTTTAAAACAATGTAAATATTTTTGTAATATATTAAAAATCTGAAATAATCATGTTTCCAAGGAATTAATTATTCTATAAAAAAAAAAGCAAATTTATCTTACGTAACGATGATTAATTGATTGATTGGATATGATTTTAAAATGTTTACATCTATAATTTTCAATGATAATAATGATAATTATTGTCATTATTAATTATAACATACTTTATAGATAATTTCATCATTTCTTTCAATTGTTCCATATTGATTTCTGATAAAATCAATTGTATGTAAACATTGTATATATTGGCAAACTTTTTCAATGAATTATAGAATAACCGTATAAGGTTTAAATCTGTTAAATGAAAGTTTTATTTTTTTTAAATGACAAACAATGAATATAATCAAACCTTTTGGAATTGATCGATCACGATAGCATAACATCATCATTATCACTGACGTAACAAATTTATTCGGTATCCTACACGCATGTACTTTATAATGAATTCCACAAGGGTAGACCAAAACTATTTGACGAAAAGGAAATATAAGAAAGTAAATATCAGTTGCATAATATAATCACTCCTATCACTCTATAAGATTTAATACATATGAATATAGAAAAGTCTATGAATTGAAAAATATTTGACAAAAGCTGTATCTTCAATGTGGGGAATAATATACTGTGATTTTATAATAGCCACTATCCATCTTCGCTTACAATGAATGTGAATTAAAGCTACATCGAGGCAATGAGCACAGTATGTACATATGCCAATTAGAGACTGACCAGTTGCAGTCCTAAACATCAATGGGAAGATTCAAACAAATAATACTAAGTGAATTTTTCATATCTCTATTTTGAAATTTTTTCAGTAACAATAATGAAATCGAACGCCTGATATGAAAAATTGAATCGACAAGTTATTGATCTAAAAAATACTAAGTGCTGTGCTTGCTATATAACCTGATCTTGTATGAGGCTGTGTGTACGTATTGTTAAAAATAATCCAATCTGTGAGGAAATAGCTTTTTTTTGTTTGGTACTCTTTCAATTGCTATCACTCCTCGATTAAAATGTGAAATTTTGATTCATTTTAGAAGTTCCAAATGAATGATATGAGTTGTGGATTCAATTAAGTTGTAAAGTTAGATAATTACTTATTTTAAAAAAGAAAAACAATAAACGATGATCATAGCGTACCACAAATTGATTAAAACTCAAAATATAGATCACTAGATTACTTCTCAGTGTAATTCGAATAAAATTATGTAACGAATCCCTGATTACCTGTTACCAATAGAAACAGTATTCACTTTGCTATCAACGTTAAAAATTACTTACGAAAGTTGTGAAAGGGATTATTGTCTATACATGTTTCATCTTACATTCAAATTTGGCATAATATATTACAAATACAAAATGGTCTCATAAAAAGTTAATAAAGTGTTGAATTTCCGTAAAATCAAAGTAGAAGTATAATATTTGATCTCATATGGTAACTAAACGTCTGACAATCATTCATCTGTTTCAGTTGATGAAGGCTATCGATCTTTGTTTTTCATGTAATCTTCACCATGTTTCAACAATATAGTGGATTACAAACACTCAATCAGTGGCAAATCATGATTTTAAAGACCATAATAAATCTTCTGGTTTCAGTCACAACTGTAGATGTAATAACAACACAAATATCAACCCAACTGGTTGGTTGGTTTTTAAAAAAAAGGGACATGAAAACACTACTCAGAGTACTTCTTTCCATGTTCCAATAATTTATAAGATGAATACATCACTAAACTATTGTCAGTCAAAAAAGTCATCCTTACGAATAAAACAATCATTCAAAAGTTGATTGTTCCATTGAAAATCAACGACCACAATCTCGATAAATAAAACTATGCAGAGTATTTGTAATATGACGTTGAGTAGTCAATCGTAATAAGCAACAACTAATCTATAAGCATCTCGATAGTTGAAAAATATCATTTTGAAATGTTTTGATGTTTTAACTCCTATATAAATATGTTGGAGCTACCAACTAAGATTATTTGATTTTTTTAATTGATAAGTGGTTGAAAAGATCAAAAACCAAACCATATATTCAATGAGAAACTACACAGTGTACAAAAACTATATCAAACAGTATGTATGCTCTTTTCGTTAACGGCTTATACAAGTGCTCAATGTTTATATATATAACATTAAAGACCATATTCAAATCACGAGATAAAAACATAATGTATTTTTCCAACAACTAGACATGGGAGCTTTTCGGTTAGGAGTTGATGGTTCAGCTTAACACTAAACAAAACTGAGTATTCTATTTTCGTTACGGTAATTTTGAAACATATTAAACAATGATAATTCGCAAATAGAATACTTGAACAGTATCTTATGCACAAAACTCAAGATTATTTAACTAACAAAGGCGAATGAATAGTTTCATGAAATGTAACGGTGCTCAACAAATGACTGGAACTACTTATTACCATTGAATCTTAGACCACGAAATTTGTGGTCTATGGAGATTAAATTTATAGTGCATATTTTTCATTTGAAATTTACTATTTAAGAAAAAAGAGAAAATTCTCATCATTATCTGCATCAAAAAAATATTTCATTGGATCTGGAAACAAGCCTTTATGTTTGTTATTATTATGAAACAGTAGAAAGATATATATGACAACCCATTTAATCAGGCGAAGTTTGATACACTTGCATGAAAAACAGTGCTACTCCACAAAGTAGCTGAGGTTCAAGCCTACAACTTATTGCTAATGCTTTTGCATATATCTATTATTATTCTAATCAGTCACTTTGCATCATTCTTAAAAAAATGATGTGCCAAAAGAACACTTTGTATAAATAAAAGTAATCCTACTTAGGAGAATTATTAAGACTTTAAGTACACTTCAAAATAATAAAAGCTTAAATATATCAACGTCAATTCTTTCAAAATGTTTATTTCGCATATCTTGATTATGTATTACATAACTCTCTGCACAAAACAGTGAAAAATCAACATGATAAACAATTTTCCAATAGTTGAAAGCGTGAGTCAATTGAAGCTAGACCACCATCGAAAACCTGGAAGCACGGGACGGCCGTTTCGTCTTATTATGGGACTCCTCAGCAGTGCGCATCCACGATCCCACACTAGCGAGATTCGAACCCAAGACCTACCAGTCTCGAGCCAGAGCTCTTAACCGATAGACCAATGAGCTCGCGTCCAAAGGTGTTAATGTCTAACTTCAACTGACCCACGAGTGCGGGATCGTGGACACGCACTGCTGAGGAGTCACACAATAGGACGAAACGGCCGCCCAGTGCTCCCAGGTTTTCCATGGTGGTCTAGCTTCAATTGACTACGCTTTCAACTATGAAAGTACTAAATCTCCACAAAACCTCTTCTGATAATTAAAATTTCCAATAATTTAGAACTACTGATTCTCGAAAAGATAGATTATGACAAACAACAAAATCCAGGAAGAACATTTCTTTCAATTTGGGACTCAACATCTAGATGTATCTTCATTCTCGTACTGATATTTACATTCAGTCTCGAATCTACTATCTTTTGTTATCAAACATAAACGAAATAACGAGATAATTAAAACGATTAGTAATAATGATGTATTTTATTTGCCAAAATGAGGAATATCTAAAGCTTTTATTTCAGTAGTAGAGTAGTTAAGACTGTAGAAATTAGGTTTTGATTAGCCAACTAGTGTATAAGATTTAACATTTACTGTTATATATGAATTAAAATCAATAAAACAGTAGTTACAGTAAAAAGAAATTATTTTTTTTCTAGAAAAACGTTTTATTTCTTTTAATAATAATTTTATGAATAAACACAATGATTCACAAATGAATAAATTGGAATAAAATGATTATTTCGTTCAACAAATTAGAATATGTAAATGACAAAAATGAAACAGGGTTGTTTATAAACATGAAAACTGCTTGTTATGTAATAAACGTGCTTAATCGTTGACTTGTTTGTATACATACAAAAAACAAGAAAGATCAGGGCGAACAGCTGCCTTACAAACAAAGAAAACTCTCATGTCTCTATTTTGTTGTGGTTGATTTCATTTGTCATTTTATTTTTCTTAAATCAGCTTTCATTTGAACAATAATAACAAACAATAGAGAATCTTATTGAAGTGTTTAGCGTTTTATATTTGACGCACATGATAAAGGAAACAAAACCAAAGAAAAATAAACACACAAGAAGAGATAAGGAGGAAGAGGAGGAGGAAAAGAAGTAGAAAAACCGATACAGATGTTATGAAAACGAAACAAACAAACAAACAACAACAACGACAACTACACGGGGACAACTAAATTTGACTATAATTAAACATTATCAAGGAAATGGATGAAAAAAAAATCAAAATAAATTTTACGTTAGAATAGTGTAATACACAAAGAATTAAAGTAAATTATTGATGATCAAGTTAACGAGCAGATATATTAGTTCAGTTGCTATCACTAATACTAATACTACTACCACTACTAATACTGCTACCATTGCAAATACTATGATATTTATATTGATAGTAATAAAAGTACTTCATAATTGGAATGCTTTGTTTTTTTCTCATTCATATATACCATCAATTTTATTGCACATCCGAGTCAGTAATAGAACGTAGGAATTGTACATTAATCCAAAAAAATGAGAATAATATATAATGGAAAAAAATGTCTATATATAAACGAAACTAATGTATCCCTAATGTATTTTACATAAACATAAGTACAAATTAAATCGATTAAAATAAACATAGTTTCGACAAGAATTATATCACATTAAAGTAAAAATGAGCAAATGCAGAGTAAGGAAGAGAAAAGTAATAAAGAGATACTGAATTCAAAATAAACCTTTGACCAATCTGCAAATAACATATTGAAAAGGAACAACAAATGTGAAATAATTAACACCAATATACTTATCCAATACTAAGAATATGTTCTTATACTAATACAGTTCCCGTATGAATCTATCTATATATGTATATATAATTGGAAAGTAATAGGTTAGTCATAAATTTGCCATTGTTAAAGTTGATAAGTATATGAACAAAACAAAAATGCAACACAGAAACATTTGATAATATCATGTAACATGGTAACTATGTCAATAGGGTAGCTAGTGACAACATTCATATATATTTATTTACCATTGTTTTGATTTCATTCTTTGTATTTTGTATTTCATAAACTCAAAGTAACAATCACACATACATACATTATACACACACTATGAATTCATACAATAAAAGAAACTCTCTGTATGCAACAGAAGTAACTCTTCTACAAAAAAATGTCATTAATAAATGCATTTAAAGAACGGAAGAAAACAGTAAGAAACCATGGATAAATAAATAGATGAATCGAAAAGAATATAGAGGCATGCTGAAACTGAGTAATTAATCATAAAGAAATATAAAGAGTGATACAAAGAAGCGAGCAAACAAACAAGAAACTTAGAAAAAGTCAAAATCTTATACTTCAACAATAAATTCCGGATTAACGAAAGAGAATCCACTAAACTCTGTTTGAGTTAAATTCATAACAAATAATTTATCAGTTGGTGATAATTCCGGAGTAACTTTTGTAAATTCACCATCGAAATTACTTGTATCACGTGGTGATAACTAGAAAACAAAAAGATTGTGTAGAAATTATTATTTCAAAGTTAGTCATTGTTAAAAAAAAGTTAGAGAGATTGTTTAACTTAATGGTTTACGCAACACAAATCCTTACGCTAATAATGATAATTTCCTCACTAGTGACTAATTTTGAGAAATAATTTATGCATTTCTAGTGACAACCCATGGCTAACGGTGTTTCACTGTAAGGCATTTATTTATCGAAGACAGTGATAAGCGATTTTACAATATCTCAAATTGATCAAAGCTAAAAATCCCAAACCATTAGATGCAAGCTCAGTGGTTGATAGCTCGTCGCAGGGTCTGAAGGTTTCTAGTTTAATTCCTGGCTGGATAATGGGTATGGACAGTCGAGGAGTTATACACGAGGATGAAACAACTGTCCAGTGCTTCCTGGCTTTCAATGGCTATCTAACCATGATCATTTCGTGATATAAAATATAAAAAAACAAAACATAAACGAGTGGTTGAGAAATTACTAACTTCATGAGTGTAGTTTCATAAGTTAATCAGCGGTGTCAGGTTATAGCAACCATCCTACAGTCAATCTCGATTCTAGTCAATTTTGGTTAAGCCCTTTTTATAACTTACTTAACAGACATTGTCATTCGGATAGTAACAATTTCCATATTCTTTGCACTGCTATATCACTAGAGCACATGACACTATCCAAAATCTTGACTGCTTAAATATCATTCGATGACTCATACTCCTTTCCTTTATGTGTATTTACGCAAATACTATTATCAGCCTTTGTTTTGCTTTGCTGTGTCCTTATTCAATTCGACTATAAATTACCTATGTAACTGCTTGCTATTCGCCTCGTTCGCTTCCTTCGCTTGTTCGCCTGTTCATTCGCTCTCTCGCTTGCCGCTCGCTCGTTGATATTCGCTCAGGTGTTGTTAACTTTCTGACCTGAGTTATTCGACAATAAACTGTAGTTGCTGCTATCCTTTGTCTTCTGATTTTACGCACCGTTAAGATTAGAATTATAACGGTTATTATTATTATTATTATTATTATTATTATTATTATTATTATTAGCTTTATTCAATATTATATTTTTGGTACAATATAGAATTCTCAGCACAAAGTTCTTCAACAAGTTTCCGTTTCTTTCTTCTTCGTCCTTCCTGACGATAAATATTGAGTGATCGCCAGTTAGAAGTTAGCAGCCCAGTCAATCGACATCTGGATAATGTACATTCTTCTCGCTGCATATTGCCAGCAACCACGATATCTCTGATTAAGCCTTTTGTAACCTTTACAGCGAAAGGTCTTACACTTTTCAGAAACGCACCTGAATAGGTTGTGTGATTAATAGGCATAATGATGTATTAAAACAAACGAAATTAGATAACTTGTTGAAATATGTAGATGACAGGAACAGGTAGCCCAGATGTTTAAACAGGCCGCCAATAAATCAGAACGAACGATTAACAGATCGTGGCACTACAAGGTTAAACTAAATGCTGATAATATATTGAACTGAATTAAGTTGAGGGAGAGAGAGATAGTCTGAACTTTAGTTTAGTTGAATTCTTATTGTATTTCAGTGACTTGATGAGATCTGGAATATCTAATCCCTTCAGTTGTAATAATAACTGAATAACATATAAAACAATCTGTCGAGTTATTTGTAAATGAAACTAATTCTAAAATAAGAGACGATTATACAGGATATATCTATCATAAATTATCTCATCAATTTCACTTTCACTGATAAGATTAAATACGAAATTAGTGAGATGTGACTAGTCAACAACAGTGATGTTATCTAATTGGTATAAGGGGTCAACTAAAAAATGTTTATCACTTTAAGTTAATTATATTTAAACAACACAGTACAGTGATTGAATCAATTACATGTCGACTGTTTGATTAATTAATGAATAAAATAAGGTCACTGGATTTTATTTGAAAGAGATAATCTACTGCAAAGAACAATATGCCTCTTAATAAACAGAACACTGAAATTTTTTTATCATCATTGTCAGCACCGAAGAAATAGTTGATTGTAGTTGTAATTTATCATAGTGTAACATTGAGAAACATAAGGAGATATTTCCTCAACAATCTTCTTAACTACATTCTCTGAACTTGATAATTTAGTCATGAAACTTTCATGATTTCGTGTTTGGACAACTTCAAAAGTACACTTTTAATTTCAATGTTAGCGCATATATTTTGATTGACTTTTCCTATAACCTGACTTATGATTTTATAATTATTTGCGACTGTTTTTCTAATTAGTTAATAAGTTGAATTGATGTTGATATAAGCGTATATCAGTTTGGAATTAAGGTTAGGTAGTTTACTGATCATTTTAGATCGATTTAAGAGGTAGTAAGAACCAAAATCCTCTAATAGATAGTTGTTTTTTCATATTATTATTATACATTAAGTCGAAACTAAGGTTAGGAATTCTCATGATGAGCACAATATTTTCCGACCACGAGTTTGTAATCTAATAATTCAGTATTTAGTATTTCACTGATTTTTTTTCTAATATGGTCTAAATCCAATCGACCCTGGCAAGCAATGGTCTCACTCGTAACTCAACTGACTTTGCAAGTGATCATTTCTTCTTAATAATATATCGAAATATTCATCTTCAAGCTTGTCATAAATCTATGATGCTAAATATCTTTCCAGTAAAATAAAAGGGCCGTTTAGAGAAATTTTAGCTTTTAACAGTTATCAAGTTTATCAAGCTACAATGAACATTATATCGAAATATATTCAATGAGATAAAAAGCAATACATACAGTAACTGGTTTGTATGGAGGTTGTACTAAACGCAAAGCAATTTTATCCCAATCTATGCGTCGGAAGAACAAATGTTCTTTAATCTCCTTTTCACCATCTGAACCACATCCAAGTCTTTTCATTGGATCTCTTGTAAGCAGCTATACAATGATAATAATAATAATAATACATTGTATATACAATAACCAATGTTGTAAAATGAAAACATTAAACAATGTCGTGAACAAGCATCGAAGATTCATTGAACATTAGTAAAAAATATTTGAAATGTAATAAAAATACATGTTAGATGGTACATTTACAGCGTGAACTGATATAATCAGAAACAAAATCAATCTACGGTATGATAAAATCGTTTACGGGAAGTAGTGTATATAATACGCCGTAAAGATATGTTGATTTGCAATACAAATACATAGAACTAAAAAACATAATAAAAACAACCAATTGAAAACAACGTGTGGTTAAGAGAATGTATTATTTTTGTTTAACCACCACCATCCTCAATGGATGGTGTTGAATGGCTTACGAGTAAGTTGGATGAATCTCAGAGACAGGAAAATCAAAACATGGAATCAATTGAAGAAGTAATCGACTGTTGAATTGAGCCATGAAGGCAAGTGTACACTACCTGGCTGAGGTCCATACGATTATTGTAACCAACGATTGAAGACGTTGAGTGACAAGTCTGAGAATCGGTCGAAATGGTGTACTTGTATTTATTCTTTGTCTTAGGTTAGATTTTGAGTTCCGAAACCATCTTATACTTTTTCTACTCCACGAATTCATTGTTTTTCTCCAGTCATCTGGTCAGTCCCTAATCTCCTCTACTACCACTGATACTTATTCCTATTTCTACTACTCTGGAGTGTCTCTTGATAATTTCATCTCGCAGTGCTAAAGTAGAATGCTTATTTGCTAGTATCTGAATCGGACAATACACTGCCTTCTCGTGGCATTACTGTTGTTTACGAAACTGAGACGACGAAAAGCGAATGTCCGGCGCTTTAACCGGGCTGGTGGATACGGAGAGACCACCTAGGAGAGTTGGAAAATGCTGATTCCAAACCAACGGTGTACATGGACTCCAGGATCCTGAAGAAACAAGTGGTGTATGAACCAATTGTTGATCATTGGCTACCATGGTGCTGCATTTCCTGACGTTACTCCATGTCCTTATGGATCAGACCTTTAGGTCAAATGCTCCAGGTGTGGCTCCCTAAGAAAACCACCTGCCTCAGTCTGGGGAATCGAGCAGTATCACAGTTCACACACAAATCAAGTGACTTGTGTGACGCATATGTATTCGGTGGCCATTTGTGCCAATATTTATTTGTTCAAATAAATAAAATAAAAAAGCAAATAATTGATTGTTCTAGTTTTCATAAACTTTGCTTTTTAATAATAAGAAATTGAATTGCTGACTCTTCGTGACTTAATGTAAGTCACAGAAATAAAATTAACATAAGTTTAAATAGTACAAGGGAAACAATGAATTATATTTTTATCATCACATATTTATTACCTTTCTAAATAATGCTCATTTTATTTGAAACTATCAAATTAACATTGGAATCACCACCTACAGAATGATGTACGTTTTTTCATCGTGCAGGTTAAAGCTATTCTTGGATGCCGGCTCAGTGGTCTAGACATTATGCACTCGTTTCCAGACCTAAAGATACTGGGTTCGGTCCGCACTAAGATCATGAGTGTGCATTGACGAGGAGACATGAACCTGGACGAAACAAATAATCAGTACTTCCTGGTTTTCAACGGTTATATAACTAGGATCAGTCCGTGATATAATCTATAAATTAACATTGTTTGATGTAATGAACCCATACATTTTTCATGACTAATGTATCTAATCACTTATATTTCGCTTGTTATTTCTTTCACGAAAAGAATACAATTCATTACAAGCAGATGTCTCTAGAGCTTTAGCTTTATCTAAGAAATTTACGTTGTTCTCGAAAATATTAATGCAAAACAGGACATTAATGAAGCGTATAAAAGATAAGGTACATAAATATGATCACCGAAAATGTACTTTGATGATAAAGTCGTTCGACTTCCAGTTTCAAACAACGCTCTACTCAATACAATTTGGCTGAATTAGTGGTAGTAGTAATAATAGTACCAGAGTCCACTTATAAAAGTGTGACTCAAACCTGAATATACACAAGGCTCCAGAGGTATAATGAATCTATTTACCTAAATAAATTTGATTAATAACATCCAAAAGTAAACAGTGAAAAAACGTACAGCTTTACAAATAGAAACGGATTCTTTGGATAAACTTTTAGGATAAGAAATAGTATGTTGTAATATATTTGCAAATAAATCCTCTTCATCTTCACCTTCAAAAGGAGGCTACAAAATAACAAATATAACAATTTGTTTAGCTTTAACCATAGAGAAAACCAGAAAAAAAATGTAAAGAAAAAGAACGTTTAAAAAAAGTCAAATCAATATAACATTAGTGTAAAGAAATCTATACAGTAAATTATAAAATTTTCAATGGAACTCCTTCCAAAACAGTCCAATCCAATAATCAGGAAACCCTGAAGACAAGTTTTATTTTGATCGGAACTGACCAATATGGTATAGTGTCTATAGTCTTGACAAAACTGATGCATCTTGTATCAGAAAATATTATTAAAACCAGAGACATCACTGGAATAATTAGGCTGTGGCTGACATACAGCAGGAAAAAGATATTTACATCAACCGATCATTGAATGTTAATAAACATCATCACGTGGTCTAATTCATACTAGCAATGATTAAATTGTTTCTGTTGGACTGAAATTTCGCCACATTTTCAGTACTGTATTCTGTTTAATATCAGACAGTCGGATTTAATCTCCAATAAGCTTCACACGTAGATTTGCTCGCATAATTCACTGAAAGTTTTTCTAGTTCGAAATCCTGACATCGTTCCAATGGATTACTATCCAAAATTTATAGTTACTCTTCTTTCGCCATTTATCTAATAACCCAGGGCTAGTGATTACTTGTTTAGTGTTTATTTATTGAAGTATTCAAAAAAGCTATTACAATCATATTTGGATCGCATTTTCAAAGGTTTACTGTGATTCACAACCATTAGGCAATGACTTTTATATGAGCTCATTCGAAGTTACTGTTGACAATTTTTATGAAAAAGTGTTAACAAAATATCCATGAATGACAGATTGAAGAAATTACAATAACCAGCCCATATTAATTCAGAGTATACGGTTATGAGAACATTTGTCTCTTATTCAAGCAGGATCCAAGTGGTTGAACATACTAACAAATCTGGATCTAGGTGGCTAGTAAACAATTTTGACCAGCTAAGAAATCTGTGAAGGAAGTATACTCTCAATCAGGTGAATTTCAGTTCTCATGGAAAAGTCAGAATCGTACTTTTAACAATTGCAGTAAAAGAAATTACTCGAAAACACATAGCCTATGTTTACTCGAAGAGACGGAATATCAAAAGGTCAACAGTTATGGATTGTAAAGATGGTGATCGTCTCAAAAGGAACGATGTTAGTTATAATCATAAATAACGTAATCGATAAATATTTTACTTTAATTCACCACCAATTTAATTGAATTTAAACTGACTGTGAACTGCCTTTATTTAAATAGCGGATCAACGAAATTACACTAATAATAACAAGGCCAGTAACATAGGATATTGATTTCCTGATTCTTTATAACACATGATCTCATTTAAAAAAGTAATAATATTGGTATATATCTATTGGTCATAGGTAGTTAATTTTATGATATTGCATATTTACGATTATTCAGTAAATCATTCGTCAACCAATTAATGTCAAATACTGTTCAATTCAAAATCAATCTGAATGTAAATACATCATATTAAAATGCAGGGGATTCAGATTTGATTAATTTTGACGGTCAAATAAATCTCTGTCAAAAGTTCTTCATGTTCTTACGTGTGTCATCCAACTCATGGGTTCAAGAAGCTAGCACTCCTCGGTCTTAATAATCAATATACTCCCCATAAATAATAATGTTTCTCATGACTAATAATTAACTGTATTACTTTTTAATTGTGCTGACTATTAGTTGCGTCCAGACTCTGCTTCTATGATGAATCGAAATGTTCATAAAAAAGATAGCTGTAGCTCAAATAAATTCAACACTTCGCTCAGTTTTTTTGCGGTTTACAAGCCAAAGCAGTATTATTAGAACTGATTATACAAAGCATAAGTTAATGCTTAAAACAAGAATTCGGGCTTGGTTAGTGAGATACAAGTATAAACATTCTCTGTTTATAATACTAGTCGTACTGTTTTATGATTCCAGGATAACTGAAAACATAATTCATACATATTGGTTGTTCCAATCTTCCAATTGTTATTCAGAACTGGAATTGATCATGCTTCCTGGACTAAGTAGCTAAGTGGATAATGCGATGAAGTTTGAAGTGAACGGTACTAGGTCCGAGTTTTGGAGTGAAAATCAACTCTGAGATGCAAGTGCACCTAGCTAATAAGTCCCGAATAGAACAAGACGCGCTTCCTGGATTTCATTAATAGCCATTACCCATGACTGAAAAAATATTTTTTAAAAACTACTGTTTAAAACTTTAAAAACAATGATGAAATAGTCTTTTAATCTTCAGATACGCTAAATGATAGTTTTACTGCTGATATGTCATAAAAATAAAAAACAAATCATGATGTTCAAAGAATCTACTCAATTCCTACGTCCAAGTCTAAAAACGTTATTGCATAAAAGTTAAATTCCGTAAAAGCAAAGAAAAAGTGTCGTTTTGATCATGAAAATATTGATGAAATTATTTCGTTACGATTTAAATATTCTAAGAGGCTGGAGAGAGAGAAAGACATTATATACATATTGGACGATATAAATTATTGAAGAACTCTGATCTCAATATAGGCCATTTTACATCAAGAAAAGCCGGTAAACACTTATCAAAATTTTTAATAATGACATTCTAAATCGGTCATCAGATAGTATCACTTACCTGACCAGCTAACATTTCATATAGCAAAACACCATAAGACCACCAATCTACTGATTTACCATAAGGTTTATACAGAAGTATCTGTTTATAGATTGGTAAAGTAAGCAAAACATTAAACAAAAATGTAACATGTAAATAAATGGGATCTTTCAGACAAACACAAAAATATACATAAAATGATTTGGAATAAAGTAGCAAGTCACAATCAGTATAATAGTAATATAATAAAACGAAAATGAGGAAGTTGAAGTCGTAATGATAAATGTATCCAAATTTGATGACAGAAAGACTTTTCCCTCAATAAGTCAGCATTTACAGAGATCATGTCTTCTTATAAAGGAAAGCGAATGATAGAAAAAGGAGACTCGTAAATTGAAATACTTCATTTTTCATCACAGATTCTCAGCATTAGTGGTAAAGTACAATACAAGCACAATCAAAACCAGTCACTAAAAGATCATGAGTAACTGGCCTAGAGCAATCATCTATCGGAATCTGTAGTCAAGCTCCCGGATCGTCACGACCACACCTAGATAGTTTCTTTTCCTGGGATCTTACGAAAAAAAATCATTATTGAACAACCCTGGTAAAATATGGAGTGACAACTGCTATCATGCTTTCAACAACAATCCAGTTAATTTACTGACCGAATCTAAATCAATGAAGTAATTGAAATAATCCAAACCAGGACAAAAAATCGTTCAGTAAAATTTGTGGATTTTCATATTATTCTCCAATCGATTTCATTTCATTAATGAAAATAATTTCTACATTGAACAAACTATTTTTAACAAAATTACTTATCTTGAAAAAATTGTCATTAAGTAAAACAAAAATAAGGAAAATAAATTCTCATTGTTATATATTCTGTTTATAGTAAATATTGTTAAATAATTCTAGTGTAATAGGGAAATAAAATAATGTATTATTGGTAATATATTTGTTTTCCCTAAACAAGAACATTTTTTGGGAATTTTATCAGTCTTTCTTTTGTGTAAACAAATGACCATTCCAAATATTTACTATCGTATAAACGAATACACATTTTATATATTTGAGATCATGAATCAATTGAAGCTCGACCACCATGGGAAAACTGAAAGCATTGGACGGCCGTTTCGTCCTATTGTGCTACACCTCGACAGTGCGCATCCAAGGTCCCGTCTCGCGAGATTCAAACACAGGACCTATCAGTCTCGCGGGCGAGCGCTTAACCACTAGACCAATGAGTCGGCATCCAACGGTGTTAATGTCTAACTTCAACCAATCCACGAAATTGAGCAACCATTCACCAATGTCTTCAGTGAGTTGACATCTCCCAACATACCTGGTTGAACTCCACTAGTTACTGCTTCTCACTATAACTCCAGGAAATACCTCATGGAGCCAGTCACTAGTCACACATTTAATCAAAACAACTTGTAAGCACTCAAAATACACATCAGACTCGATCATTAGATCAAAATTAAGTTGACTAATGAATAATTGAAAAGTATATCATTTTAATTAGAAAGGTAATTTGTAACATTGATATAAATCACACGAGAGGTCACTTCACTATCATTCAGTCATCATTAAAGCGAACAGTTAAATAAAAAATATGAAAAATATCAGTTTTTATTTAACTAACAAACGTTCCCATATTTCAGACGGTTTATATGAAGCGTAAACATTTTAAAGAACAAAATAATACAACATACTTCTGGTGCAATATAATCTGGTGTACCACAAAATGTATGTGTTGTAACGTCACCTGTAATACCATCTTTACACATTCCAAAATCAGCTATTTTAATATGTCCATCAGCATCGAGCAGTAAATTATCCAATTTTAAATCCCTGTAACAACAAACACATTGAGCAATACGAGAGAGAAAAAAGTAAAAAAATGTAACATTCGAAGAAAAATAGATTTCGTCAGAGTCAATAAAAACAATAATAGACAGAACTGGTTTAAATGGACAATCAGTTATCACTAGTGAGCGCATGACTGTAATTAGTATAGGGGAAATCGCGAAGATAGTAGAATCTTAATGATTTCAAATACGAACTGAGTCTCACAATACGAAGAAGCAGCCATTCAATGTTTCAAGGTATTCGAAGGTGACCTAGTTAAAATCAGTTCGTGATTTCGATTATGAAAACTTTACAATACATGCGAATTTCTCCATAATAACTACTTGTAAATCGAACGAAACGCGTGTAGCGGATTTCACTACTGACCATTATCAAAAAGCTATAATGAAATTAGTAAACATATTTTCGCATGAATATTTACAGGCCGATAATAATAAATAACAGAACAGTCAGCTATATTTTGTGTCCTAGTTACAAACAGATGAATGAAAACACCAGTGAGTTCAGAATGAGAAATAACTTAGTGTTTGGTACCTAGATAAATGTAACATATTTCTGAAGCAACGGATTAGTATTCTCGATAACAATTAACAAGATTGATATAACATATTCCCGGTTTCTTGTTTATATGCCTAGATTTATCGATTCATGCATAGATGAATAAACACATTGTTCCCTGTCATTAGACAATTATATACTACACTGAATGTGTTCACAACGATTATTTTAGCGTACGGGCTATTTTTTAAAATAAACACAAACGCTAATTGTTAAATATTGTCACAAAGTGTTACGAGTAGTTAATTTGATGTGCTGAGGAAGAGTGATGATTTGTATTGAAATTCTGAGCAACAACAGCAATGATGTCTATAACAATATTCTATTATTTATCATAGTTACAAGTATATTAACATTTGAATGAATATATTTTCGTAAAACAAAAAAGAGATAATTGACCAAATTTACAGCTTCTAAAACACTTTTTAATGTTCTTTGCCTTTAAACTTCTAATTTTACCAGTCGATCCATAGATATTCTTCGAAGTGAACAATTAAAACCTACAGTGTATTGTGATAATTAGACGTTTCAACAAACGAAAACGAAAGGATATTTATTATAACAGTTACTAAAAACGGTCCACATGGACAGTGATGTTACACTTATTTTGGGAGAAAAGTATAATATTTCTCAAACCAACAATAGTGTGAAACAAATTAAAA
Source organism: Schistosoma mansoni (assembly GCF_000237925.1). Classification (NCBI taxonomy): domain Eukaryota; kingdom Metazoa; phylum Platyhelminthes; class Trematoda; order Strigeidida; family Schistosomatidae; genus Schistosoma; species Schistosoma mansoni. The sequence goes on from NW_017386069.1 coordinate 176,812, forward strand.
AATGACATTTCTTATACCTTAGATATTATATTATAATAGTTTTTAACTTACCGATAAATAATTCCTTTATCATGTAAAAAAAATAAACCAACGGCTACTTCAGCAGCGTAAAATCTGAAATATTTAACGAGAAATCAAAAGGCGCAATAAAACATATATAAATATGTGCGCGCAGAGTTGGTCTGTCTACTAGTTGATGAATTTAAAACGCTGGATGATGAAATAGAGCATCATACCCATTATCGATGTCTCTGAACAGAATATCACTAATTCTTCGTACAGATTTAAAAACCTTGGTTGGCTTTTGGCTATTTTGGAAGACATATGGCTTAGACGATATATCAATCCGTCAACTAAAAGGTGAGCAGGTTATATAGCAGTTCATTCTGTTCTCCTTTATGACTGTGAAACGTAACACTTATAGAGTATATATAGTATTGACAGGTGACTAATATTTGAACATATATGCACTCGAAGCATTGCTCAAGTGCAACAACCAAGAAAACAATGTTGGGGTTAGACAAAAAGTACTAGGTAAACGTAGCAAAACCGTTGATGATGTAGTAAATCTTCGCCAGCTGAGGCGGTTGTAACGTCTATTAAGTATGTCCAACAACTGCGTATCTAAACGCAATGTTGATTGGTGTATTGGTAGTCTGGAAGTACCCTGAGGGAGGCTAAACTAAGATGTAGCATCAATCTATAGAGCAGCTGACTAATGAACAGAGATGAGTTCGTAGACAGAAAATACCTTGTTGAAGTTTGAGAAATAACCTGATTTAGTAGTTCAATATATTGAATGACAATGACCAGAATATTGTTTAAAATGGTAAGAATGCATTCACTTTATCTTCGCCTAAATCTTTCCTTTTAAAACGATCTTACACTTTCTATTCCATAAATTAATTTTTTCTACTCGAACAATTTAGTTTTAACTCAATCGTTTTAACTGCCATTGTTACTATTACTATTTTTACTACTATAAAATTTGTATTGATAGTTTTATTTCACTGTGGTTAACTTAAACCATTGTACACGTACGTGACCGATTTTATATGCCTTTTAAATGATTGACTAACATTTAAAACAACTAGCGTTGGAAATTAGGCATAAATATTTGTCAGAAGGGGTTTTGTGGAGATTTAGTATTTTTCATAGTTGAAAGCATGAGTCAATTGAAGCTAGACCACCAAGGAAAACCTGGAAGCACTGGACGGATGCGCACTGTTGAGGAGTCCCACAATATGGCGAAACGGCCGTCCAGCGATTCCAGGTTTTCCTTAGTGGTCTGGCTTCAATTGACTCATGCTTTCAACTATGAGAAATATTTGTATTCTGTAAATTATTTGATATATATTACTGACTAAATAGGCGTAAAAACTTTTTTTATTATTTATTTAAATAGCTGTTAAGCATTTCTTAAACAATAAAACATAATCATTAAAATAAGAATTTGTTAATTTAGATAAGTATGAAATTTATGTCTATATTTTCTACTGAAAAGATTAATCAAGATAAAATAAGGGAAACAAAAGAAACCTTTTTTTTCTTACTATCAATCATTAGAAGTAATTGTGAAAGACATAAAAAAAAACAATCATACTTTCACACTTTCTTATTATAGAGATTCTATATATAATTTACAGTAATTCATTATTCATGTTAATTATTTAAATGGAAAATAATAAAGATTACAATCATTCTTAAATTCATTTAGTATTGTTTAGGACTGCAACTGGTCAGTCTCTTATTGGCATATGTGCATACTGTATGTATTGACTCGAATGGCTATCAGGACTCAGTAGCTGACTGGATAAGGCAATGGCGTTTGAAGTGAAAGGTACTGCGTTCGAGTCCTAGAGTGAACATCAACTCTGAGATGTAGGTACATACAGCTCACGAGTCCCAAATAAGACGAAATGCGCGTCCACTGCTAGCCACTATCCATCTTTGCTTATAATTATTCTGTTTTAAATAAGTTTACAAATAACCTACACATAAAAGATGAATTAATCTTCTCTTCGAAATAATATATGATCTTCTGTCTTGATTAACCATTTCCTTTTTTTTTGTTATTTTCATCATTACTCTAGTAACATCATTAATTTATGACCTTAATTTTTTTAAATTTTTTTTAAAAAAAAAGGGTCAATGAAATTCATCATGACACTTTATAAGGTAACGTGTGTTCATATTTAATGATTAAGATTATTTTGTTTTCAATTATATCCATTTAAATAAAATTTAAATACTTCGTTAGTGTTCATGATAATGACGTTTTAACCTATAAAATTTATTCTTATAATGAAAATGTTTATAATTATGTAAAAATCATTAATGATGATTGGTATATGGAATAATTTTAGTGAAACTTGTTATTTAAAAAAAAAGCTGGTTTTATAGTAAAAAAATTTTTGAATAAATAAATTCATAAATTACAATATGCATATCAAATACAAGAAATAGAGACACATTACATATGTAACTCAATAATCCAATGATATTGTATCGTTGAAAGCGTGAGTCAATTGAAGCTAGACCACCAGGGAAAACCTGGACGCTTTCAACTATGAAAATACTAAATCTCAACAAAACCCCTTCTGATGATATTGTATCGGGTTGTAAGAATTAAATGTTCTACGATTGATACATGTACATTGTGTTATGGGTGTATACACAATTGAACGTTCATAGTTCATCTAGTTCAAAAGAATCAAATTGTAGTGCATAGGTTTAAATAATGATATTTCTTTGAATAATTTCAGTGTATATGTGGTGAAGATCACTTTACACAGTATTTAAAACATTTCAACAAAAGCAGTTAAACAATTAAGCTTTTTTTAATTTTTACTTCAGAGGACAAGTATGATAAAATAAGTGATTTATTTTATTTCCGAGAGTAATTTCCAATATGTTTTTTTAAAGGAGAAAATGTAAACGTTAGTAGTTAATGCTGTAAGCTAATATTTCTTAACATACAATTTGTAGTCAGTTAACACGCCATGAAACATACAGAACCTGAAAAAATGTGAATTTGTTTTAGCGGAGATGGGGAACTTTTACTTACGCCTGTTACCCCTCGTGGAGGAGCATAGGCCGGAAGATGAGGAAGGCAACTAAAAATAAATATATTGTCAGTGACACTATAATTAAGCAAAATAAGTAGTTTGAGAAGAATAGAAATCAAATAGTCAATCTAACCATGCCACAGCGCTCAATATCAGGTCCTGTGACTGTTTAAACATATATTATGATACTTGAATTCAACTCGAGCACATCTACATACAGATATGAATCACATTACCATCGATGATTTTATCCATTGACACCATATATTAGCTTTGTCACTCTTAAGCACTCATTAAAAATGTTAAGGTAAAAAATGTGGTGGTAATCGTTACCAACTTTGTATGAACAACTAATGGATAGCTATTTAGTTTTAGTACGAGATATTCGCAATGATCTGGTTGATATCATTGCTCAGTGACTACTACTTTCAACGAATAAAACTAACTAAGGATTAAGTAAGTTTCAAATGAAATAATTGAATATTAACGATTAGTGTTATTGGTAAAATTAATAATCATATAGTAAATAAGATGGATGCAAAGAAAACTAGGTAATCATCATTGTTATATCCGGACGAAGAATAGGTGAATAGTAACCATTAGGATCTATTTGTGGAATTTTATTACATATATTCTTATTGTATAACTATATGAGCATTTATTTGACCGATTGCCTATTATCATACGACTTACTATTCTTCAGATATTACCAATTTATTAGTTACAGTCTCTCACCATCACAGCCACTTTTGTTTTGATCTTGTATAATTGTTATTTACTATTTTATGGTATGTTGCGGTCCGGTTTGCTTTTATATAAACCCAGCATGTCTAAAATATATGATTCGTATAACGGAGGCTGATATTGGTGTTCTGTACTAAACCGGCTGGGTTGTGAGAGAAACTATTATCACTGTGGACCAATAAAGACTCAGAATCGACTCTAGGCTGCTCGTACTGGTTTATGCGATATTGGCCTAGTCAGTAAGTCGATGTTCTAATTGGCGATCGTACCACGTGATATGATTAATCGGGCATAAGAACATAACAATCATTTCACGTAATTTGTATATCTTAATTGTTTGATTACCCAGTTTTCTTTGAATCCATATAATTAACTACATAAGTATTATTTCTATAAACATTTATATTCAATTCATTCACTTTCGTATTGGTCGTTTGAATCATCCCATGGATGTTGAAGACTGCAATTGATCAATCTCGCGTTGGCATATGTGCATTCTATGAGGATTGACTCGATATTGCCCTAAGTCACAAGCATTATAATCAGTGATGAAAGGAAGTTAGCAATGGACGAGCAGGACGAGCGTTTTGCTCTATTTAGGGTGAAAGAAACGGAACGTGCTTCTTGGATTCCACTGACAGCCACCATCCGTTCCTGATTAAAATGCTCGTGACTTTAAACAATATCAAAGTAATCCACACAAGGTGCACACATACCAATAAGGGGTTGACCAATTGCAGTCCTAAACATCAATGGGAAGATCCAAAAAACCCATTGCACAAGCTAGTGGCCATGTGAACTTAGTAGCTAAGTGGATAACGTGGTGGCGTTTGAAGCGAGTGTTACTGGGTTTGAGACCAAGAGTAAATATCAACTCTGGGATGCAGGTAAATCCAGCTGACGAATTATAAGAAGGACGAAACGTGCGGCCTGGATTCCACTGCTAATAATGATAATAACAATAACTATTATTACTAACTATTACACTTAACCACTAACCATCATTAAGCTAAAAGCCATGAATTATTTAAAGTTTTTAATTTAGCCATTAGAATTACAAAACGAATCTTCATAAAAGATTGTATCAATGGGATAAAATTAGATCCAAAATAAATATATATATCGTATAGGTAGACTTACACAGCAATAGGTTCTTTAAATTTTCCTTCCTTTTGTATTCTAAACATTAGATCACCACCATTGACAAATTCCATTACAAAATATAATCGATCCTTTAAAAAGAAATTAACAATAGGAAAAACAACTATTATTTATGATTAATTATAAAAGCAAACAGCATTAAAAATATTATCTGATAAGTTGTTCAATAATCAAGTCTACATATCTACAACACATTAGAATTTGAAACTATTGTTTTTTGTTCCAGAGGGAATTTAGTAATCGCTACCAACCTATGAAACGGATATGATGAGAATACATGAAAACAGTTCATAAATAACTGAATGACAAAGATAATCTGATGAACAAAGATTCTTTTTAACATTTAAACACTATAAGTAATGCTTTAGACATTTCTTTCTCCTAAATATTTTTATACTAAGCAGAAAACGAGACTGAAAATGTTGAAAAATCAGTTATATGTTACATATCAGCAAGCAGTACTTTTTACATTTCATAACGAAATCACGCACGGAACAAATCAGGCGTTTACATAAAACGGTATTCTATGTATTTAATGTTATAATTACCAAATGAACGGTTGTCATTATGAGATTGCAGAGGTTGTTTGACTTCAATAAAATCACAAACTGACCACTGTTAGACAACTATCGGAGGCTTAGAAGTACTCGACAGCTATTTCGTCCTTGTGTGTAGCTCCTCAGTAGTACGCATCCATGACACCAAGACCAGAAACGAGACCCAGGTCTTACAGTCTCGCGTAAGAACGCCTTACATTTGAAACACTAAGTTGAGATCCAATCGTGTACAAGTCCAACTTCAATCAACCCACAGATTGTCATTGTCTTCGGTAAATACGTTTCTCACACACACAAAAATAGTAGAACTAAATTCCATCCCCTATAGGGTTATGGATGGACACTATTGAGAAGTTTAAACTATGACGAAACGTTCTTTAAGTGCTTCTGGTTTTCCGATAGTCATCCAATTTAAATCGGTTGGTAATTTCAATGAAATAGATCAGTATTGGATATGGCTGATACGTCTTATGTTTTAATTGTATTGCAGAACTTATAGAAATCTAGAGAATTCATCCATTTTGCTGATCATGAAGTATAAGTGATAATTAAACTTGAAAATCTAGATAACGGCCATTCGGACATAGTAGATTAATACATGACAGGTTGGGAATTTTTAAGTAAAAGACACTGTGTTCGGGTCCCAATATGAACATCAACACTGGGATGTAAGTACATCCATCTGATGAGTTCCAAAAACGTTGGACAATACAAACTAAACCTTATTACCATCCACATTCCATAAATTATAAAAAACTTCTGAATATTATGATCAATAATAATATGCCTTATCTTTGGGAAATGACAATACTGCTATTATTTAATAAGCCTCAGTCTAAACAATCGTCGACTGTTAAGCAAAAACTTACTCATAAATTATTCAAACATACACATTGATAACTAGGAGAAATGTATTTTCTTTTTACGAAAAAAAGGAATTAAACAATGTATTTCATCATATTCGCAAACCACCATATCTGGTCAATACAGATATTATTAAAAAAACGAAATAATGTAATCTGCTTAAAACGTACAAAACATTCTACTTTCATCAACTCTTAGTAACAAGAGCAGAAATACAACTTTACAATGTTACAGAAAAACAACTTCATAGAATAAAAACCACCATTTCTTAGATCAAACAGATATTATTGTTGTAAAACAAATTGGAAATTGATCAATGAACACTTCAGAAGAGAAAAAAAACATAGTTGAATTCTACAATTAATTATATTTTCAAAATTATCTCATTTCTTTCACAAACAAATTACTGTTCATGATGAGAATAGACACAAGTATTTAACAGGGTTTTGTGTGAGTTGTTTTTTTTCTTCTTTTCTCATTTTACTCAAAATTCCATATATTTCATGAAGAAAATGTTCTAGTGTGTGTGTGTGTGTTTGAGTATGTGCTTTCTCTCTTTCATTATCATTGAGGAGAAAAAACGATGACAAGAACATTCTACTTCTATCCAACAGACCATCGCTTATACATAAATGTATTTTTTTAAAATCTAACTAGCTAGTTTAATTATTTAATGGTTGTTTTATCTTCATAGTCCAGTTAATAAATATTTCTTACAGAGAAGCAACAAAAACCAAGAAAAAAATTAGAAAAGAGAAACTTTGACTACTTAAAGTAGTTAGATCATTATATTCATGTTTGTTATTTTGTTTTATTAATTCAGACTACTTTTTTCGTATTCAAAAATGGACTATTATTATTATTATTATTATTACTATTTCTGAGAACAACGACGGCAATCACTACGGAAACGAACACATAATGTAATACTTCCGTTATATTGAAATAGTTCATTAGGAAACCAATAGTAACGGATGTGAAGTTTGTGGTTGTTGAAATTTCTTCTCATTATTATTGTTGTTGCTGCCCATCTTATTTTCTGTTGTTGATCATATTCAATATTTTTAAATTTATGTTATGCATTGATCTTAATTTATCAATAAAAGTTATCAAAGACAAACTGGTTTGAGTTTATTTAATAAAAAGACAACTACTGGAATTAATTTAGGGTTTCATGAATTAAAGTTTATTGGAATTCAATATTGTGAATGGTTTGTTAATATGAGGAGTAGAATTGTTAGTTCTGCTATTTACTCTTTGTTTTTATTGATAATTATTTGTTTTATTACTACAGAGAGTTTTTTTGGAAATTGTTCAATCTCATGGTTTACATTATAGCCTTATCATGAATAGATAACTATTGAAAACTAGGACACATGGAGTAACCGCCTCGTTCTAGTATTTAACTTCTCAGTAGTGGAAATTCGTGACTCCAACGAGGATCAAACAAAAGATCTACAGTTCTTAAGATGAGCCATTAGCTTTAAGAAGCTATGGCATTGGAAGATGTTTACGTTATATATATATATATATATATATATATATATATAATATTACTTTTCGAAATTAACTCCGCCTGTAGCTCCTCTGGGGGTCGCTGCCGGTCCCAAGCCCGGGTAAAGGAGGAGGGTTGGGCATGGGGTTAGCGACCCCATCCCGTAGAAAATCAACTCGCTAAAAAAACGCTAACCAGAAAAAATCATTCAAACCATTTAAACTCTGCCCTGGGAGTAGAAGGAATAATTATGACGTCTCATGATGAAAGCCGAGTTCATTCGGAAGTCATGAGGCCGATGCACCTTCTTACAACCAGAGCAACAATTCTTATAGGTACATGGAATGTCCGGACAATGTGGGAGACCGGAAGAGTCTTCCAAATTGCTGCAGAAATGAGAAAATACAACCTGGAGGTGCTTGGAATCAGTGAAACGCATTGGACGCAGGTTGGACAACAACGACTGTCTTCAGGAGAACTTCTGTTATACTCCGGTCATGAAGAAAATGCCCCACATACACAAGGAGTTGCATTGATGCTGTCCAGAAAAGCACAAAATGCACTTATAGGATGGGAATCTCATGGACCGAGGATCATCAAAGCCTCCTTCAAAACAAAGAGAGAGGGCATTACAATGAACGTCATCCAATGCTATGCGCCGACCAACGACTACGATGAAGACGCTAAAGACCAATTCTACGATAGGCTGCAGTCGATCTTCGAGAAGTGCCCAACCAAAGACCTGACCATTCTGATGGGAGATCTCAATGCCAAGGTTGGAAAGGACAACACTGAATATGAAGACGTCATGGGACAACATGGACTGGGAGAAAGGAACGAAAATGGTGAGAGATTTGCAAACCTATGTGCCTTCAATAAACTGGTCATAGGTGGCACCACATTTCCACACAAAAACATACACAAAGCCACTTGGATTTCACCGGATCACACTACACAGAATCAAATCGACCATATCTGCATCAACAAAAAGTTCAGGAGGACGATGGAGGATGTGAGAACCAGAAGAGGAGCTGATATAGCATCCGATCATCATTTGCTGGTCGCCAAGATGAAACTAAAACTCAAGAAGCACTGGACAACGGTGCGGACAACATCACAAAAGTTTAATACGGCCTATCTTCGAGATGCTGACAAACTCAACAAATTCAACATAGCCCTTAGCAACAGGTTCCAGGCCTTTCATGATCTACTCAATGGAGAGGGAACTACCATGGAGAGCAACTGGAAAGGTATCAAAGAGGCAATCATTTCAACATGTCAGGAGGTTCTGGGCCAAAAGAAGCACCATCACAGGGAATGGATCACTGTTGGTACACTGGATAAAATTGAAGAAAGAAGGAACAAGAAGGCAGCAATCAATACCAGCCGAACAAGAGCGGAAAAAGCCAAGGCACAAGCCGAATACACAGAGGCAAACAAGCAAGTGAAGAGGAGCATCAGAACCGACAAACGTAAATATGTGGAAGATTTAGCGATGACAGCGGAAAAGGCTGCAAGAGAGGGAAACATGAGACAACTGTATGATACAACCAAGAAACTTGCTGGAAATTACCGTAAACCAGAAAGACCAGTGAAAAGCAAGGAAGGCAAAGTAATCACCAACATTGAAGAACAACGAAACAGGTGGGTAGAACACTTCAAAGAACTCTTAAATCGACCAGCTCCACTGAACCCACCCAACATCGAAGCAGCACCCACAGACCTCCCAATCGATGTTGGCCCACCAACAATTGAATAGATCAGCATGGCCATTAGACAAATCAAGATCGGCAAAGCAGCGGGACCAGACAACATCCCGGCAGAGGCACTGAAAGCAAATGTAGCAGCAACTGCCAAGATACTACACATCCTCTTCAGTAAGATTCGCGATGAAGAACAAGTACCAACAGACTGGAAAAAAGGACTTCTGATCAAAGTACCAAAGAAAGGTGATCTTAGCAAGTGCGACAACTACAGGGGCATCACTCTCCTCTCAATACCAGGAAAAGTCTTCAACAGAGTATTGTTAAACAGGATGAAGGATTCCGTGGACGCTCAACTTCGAGATCAACAAGCTGGATTTCGTAAGGATAGATCGTGCACAGATCAAATCGCAACTCTACGTATCATTGTGGAACAATCAATCGAATGGAATTCATCACTCTACATCAACTTCATCGACTACGAGAAGGCATTTGATAGCGTGGACAGGACAACACTATGGAGGCTTCTTCGACACTACGGCGTGCCTGAGAAAATAGTCAATATCATACGGAACTCCTATGATGGACTAAACTGCCAAATCGTCCACGGAGGACAACTCACCGACTCGTTTGAAGTAAGGACTGGTGTAAGGCAAGGTTGCCTACTCTCACCGTTTCTCTTTCTCCTGGTGATCGACTGGATCATGAAGACGTCAACGACTGGAGGAAAGCACGGGATACAGTGGACAGGCAGGATGCAACTTGACGATTTAGACTTCGCGGATGATCTGGCTCTTCTATCACAAACTCAACAACAAATGCAGGAGAAAACGACCAGTGTAGCAGCAGCCTCAGCAGCAGTAGGTCTCAATATAAACAAAGGGAAAAGCAAGACTCTCCGATGCAACACAATATGCACCAATCAAATTACACTTGACGGAGAAGCTTTGGAGGATGTGGAAACCTTTACATATCTGGGCAGCATCATTGATGAACACGGTGGATCAGATGCAGATGTGAGGGCGCGGATCGGCAAAGCAAGAGCAGCATACTTACAACTGAAAAACATCTGGAGCTCAAAACAATTGTCAACCAACACCAAGGTTAGAATTTTCAATACAAATGTCAAGACAGTTCTATTGTATGGGGCGGAGACGTGGAGAACTACGAAAGCCATTATCCAGAAGATACAAGTGTTTATTAACAGTTGTCTACGCAAGATACTTCGGATCCGATGGCCAGACACTATCAGCAACAAGTTACTGTGGGAGACAACAAACCAGATTCCAGCGGAGGAAGAAATCAGGAGGAGGCGCTGGAAGTGGATAAGGCACACTTTGAGGAAATCACCCGATTGCGTCACAAGACAAGCCCTCACATGGAATCCTGAAGGTCAAAGGAGAAGAGGAAGACCAAAGAACACATTACGCCGAGAAATAGAGACAGACATGAGAAGAATGAACAAGAACTGGATAGAACTAGAAAAGAAGGCCCAGGACAGAGTGGGTTGGAGAATGCTGGTCGGCGGCCTATGCTCCATTGGGAGTAACAGGCGAAAGTAAGTAAAGTAAGTAACTTTTCGAAATTCCATAGTGTTTCTCAACAGTACTAGATCTGAAAATAATCGTATTTTGTGTTTCAAGACAATCAAGAGTCTGTTCAATTTAAAACATAGCAAAGTTTAATAAAGCGTTTTGTTTTTTTCTAGAATATGACAATCAACAAGGGCTTACATAATTTAGCAGTTAATTTTAAAAAAACTATGATCGTTAGCATTGTGTTCTAGACATTTTTTATGATTTCAAATTGTATTAGAATTATTTACATAGTAAAGATCAGTTTTGTAATTAACCTTACTGAAATTCTAATGAGATGCTTATTGACCTGTTTAATCAATGGAATCAAAAGTAGGATAGTAACCTCTTTGATAAAATTTGCTGAGAATAAAGCTAACACATATTAATATTCCCTGAATTTTAAAATATAGAGCGCTGTATTCTGACTCAATGATCTAAACGTACATTGTTTTCGCAGTAAGACTTGGACATTCTGGTCTGATATCAATATATGGTTATAGCCCATCAGTTCTAAAAAGTCCCAAACTAAAAGGAAACAGCTGTTCATTGTGCTTTTAATTCCTCAATACTTTTCCAGTTAATATTATTTAATGATCAATACATAATACACTATTGAATATATGATTGGAAAGAAATTTAGACTTTGAATACATATATGCCTTGATATAATAATAATATTACTTTCACCATCTATTGGCTACGTTATCAATCTCATTACAAAGTAGATTTATTGAGCTGATTGTAGAGAGGAAAAGTTACAATGATCGTAATCACATGACCTGTTAGTTTAAATAGTACAAGAAAAGAAATCATGCCAGTTTAGTGTACGGATATATATACATATATATATCAGTGAATAAAAGAATATGGTAACCATAACAACACTTTGTACAAAGATTTATTTTCTTAGTCAAAACAGCTTACACATTATTATTATTACTGGTATTAGTATTATTACTATTATTTCAATGACTACGAAACCTTTTATAGTGAAAATATTTAACGAATAGATGTGATAAAAGATTTACATTATTGACCTTGTAAACACACGGATATTAAAAGATTTACAATCAAGTATAAAATTCATTGTTGAGTGATATAAACTTGAAGTTTCCTTTAAATATTTAATGGTTGTTTACTTTGTTCGATATCACTGAATAATATGAGTTCTTAAACGCTACGTATTTTCTTCTATCTGAAGTGAATTAATTTAAACGGACTAAAAATGGTAAACATAGCCAGTTCCTAATCGTTGATTAACAGAATTACGCGGGAGGGAGACAGGTTGTGTAACAAGCTGTGTTTGATAAAGAAATAGTTTATACAGATAATGTTTTTCATATAATTGTACTGACCCAGACATTGAACATATGAGGAGTGATCTTAGTTATGGAATTAATCCACTTACCTATTAGGCCTACAAAGTTCTGTTAGTACACTAAAGCAGTTAATCTAAATATGAAAGATATATTTTGTCATGTAAAATTTGACCGTTCCTAATCAACCAATTAGAAAGTCATAAAAAGTTATCCAAGAACCACACATTTTTTATTCTTCCTATACCTACAACTCATATGCTTAAATATATAAAATATCAGAACATAATACACAAAGATTAGTGAATTAGAAATAAGTACTATAACTTAAACACATTTGACATCAAACTGAGCAATAACCCTGTTAGAAAATAACCGCAACTTATTTAGCAAGAAGAGATAATAACAATAACTATCAAGTGAGAAAAAAAAGCTTATAATCAGAGCTACATAAAACTGTCCTAAGACAACGACTGAATCCCTTGGAGATAGTTACTCGAGTTTTACTATTCCTTTTTCTTTTCATTTCTTTCTTCATGTAACAATAGTTTCATTTCAAAAGGAATAACATATAATGAAACAGTCATAATCAAAAAAAAATTGTTATCAACCGAGATATGAAAATCTTACAAACGAAACCATTCGAAATTCATTTATATACTATTATACTGTTTGAAGTTTCGTCAGTCAGTCAGTTACAACGTAGGACCAGGCACATTTATGCATCGGTCCAAGTTGCCATACCTCGTTAGCACAACAAGATGAACACCGGATTCATAGAAGTAGTTAATTTAGTGGTGATAGTAAATAAAAGATAGGTTGTATATAAGTTTAACAAAATTTCAATGAGTAATAATGAAGTTAAAAATTTTTACGGTTATCTTTTCTTGCCAGAGTAGTAGTTTACATTTACACAGTTGATATTAGAATATTAAAGATTTCCATTGTGTTGTTTTAATTTTCACAATACATATTGTTTTTAAACAATAGTTCCGCATTGAATTGATATCGAAAAATCTAACTCAACTAACTTATTAAGTGGTATTATTATTTATATCAATAATCATAATAAGATGATGGGTGTACTAGTAATGACAAGACCGGAAAATAAACAATGTTGAAGATTTCATCGCGTCATTGTTCGTTTGTTTACCCATTACTACTACTAGTACACCTGTCATTTTATTAACAATTTATGTAATCAACATCATTGTTATTGCTGACACAAAAACTGACTTGATTCATTCCATATTAATCATATAATCATGAAAATACTACGTTATATTGGAGTAAAGTCTGATGAAGACCTAATTGAAAACAATATTGTTCTTATATATATATATATATATATATATATATATATATATATATATGTTCAGTCCCAGATAAGTTCGTGCATGAGTATGGTTGAGAAGTTACATACTAGGACGAAATAGCAGTCCAGCATTATCAAAGGTAATCTAACTTGGTTTGGTTCGCAATCTCAATATTATAAAAACATAGAATAAAACATAGAATAATATGACAGAATATAACTCATTTGTTGAGTACACATTTATGATTTCTTTCTTTCAGTGCTATGGAATAATACGAATCGGTTCTCTAAACTAATGAAGATAAAGTACACTTCAAAAGCCAACCATTCAGCAGTCACTCTACATCCCAATAAAAAGTACTCAATAAAATTCCAACAACGAAAATAGTCAGTATCTATGAATATTATACTGTGAAACGAAACATACCATAGTTTGAAATGTAGAGTGTAATTGAACAAGAAATGGTGGTTTGCGTTGTAATGCTAATACTCGACGTTCAATCATTGCACAGTCTACATCATCATCTTGTAGAACAACATCTTTTTTCAGAATTTTCACAGCATAAAGTTCGTCTGTATCTTTACGTTCAGCTAACATTACCTGTAAAAAAACGAAAACAAATTTAGGGCATTATCATTTCACTGGTTCGATATCCTCGCGTGAGAAGTCTTAATGTCAGTCACAAAATATTTAGAACCTGATATATATATATATATATATATATATATATATATGTCACATTAGACACTACATAAGAACGGTTAGAGATGATATTATCAAGATGAGTATCAGTAATAAGGGACAAACATTTTGCACAGAGAGAGTAATTCAATAGAAAAGAATTGTATTAGTGAAGAGCTATGAAGAAGAACTGATTGAGAAATATATCAGAAATGGGTTTGTGGAGATTTCAGTAATTCCATAGTTGAAATCATGAATCAATTGAAGCTACACTACCATGGAAAACCTGGAAGCACTGGACGGCCGTTCCGTCCTATTGTGGGACTCCTCAGCAGTGCACATCTATAATCCCCCTTCACGAGATTCGAACCCGTGACCTATCAGTCTCGCGGGCGAGCGCTTAACCACTAGACCACTGAGCCGGCATCAAACGGTGTTTATGTCTAACTTCAACCAATTCACGAAATTGAGCAACCGTCCACCATTTGTCTTCATTGAGTTGATATCTCACAACAGACCTGGTAGTACTCCACTGGTCACTGCTTCTCATTAGAACTACAGAAAAAATATTTTTAAGCCAGTAACTAGTGAGCATATGATTATTATCAGAAGGGGGTTTGTGGAGATCGAGGATGCGCAGTGCTGAGGAGTTCCACAATATGATGAAACGGCCGTCCAGTGCTTCCAGGTTGTCCATGGTGGTTTAGCTTCAATTGATTCATGATTTCAACTATAAAAAATATATGTATTTCTTTGAGTTATTTTCACTTTAAAAGTATGTGAACGAAAATATTTTATTTAAATCACAAAGGAAATAATTCTTAAAGTCTAATTACGCAAGAAAGATCAAAAATAATCTGTTTATTTCAACATTAGTAAGGCAAGACATAACTCCACAAAATATAAGTTGAATCATTTAAAATGTTTTACTTCTAGAAGTTATTGGTGTTGGAGATGTTAAATCTCCAGGACTCAGTTGGTACATGACTTATTTTTGTAATTTTATTTTGAAAATTTGAATTTCCTTGTTTTCGCGCCAAAAGCGCTCCTTCAACTTCGAGTCGTATTTCCCACTTTGTAATACCTTAAACGCTATTGGTCCATTGTATCTTTTTAGTGTGTTATTTTGTAATGCTTCCCAAGGAAAATTTCTTCCTATAGTAATTGCTTGTGCTTCGGGCTGCCCACGGAATATATTTTTCCCTACTTCGTCTTGGACTTCTCACGCTAGTTAGCGGGGCTTGGGACAACGGATTAGAATATCCTATCGTGTCACTGACCTTCGTTCCGTTTTACTGAGTAAAGAGAAATCGTAATTAGTATAACAATTTGCCAGTCAGTTAACTTTTCTTATCTATTTAAAATCAATTAGATCTGAGATGATGTAATAGGATATGAAATTTAACAGAAATGATACTTTGCACTTGAAGGAAGTCAATATATAATTATAAGTCAACTATTGTGATAATGACGGAAAAAATGACAGATCAATAGTACGATATCATATGGGTGTGTTGTTCAATTTAAAAAATGAAACAACTAATAATAATAATAATATTGTTGTTGTTTACAGAGATTTTCCAGTTGATTTATGTTTGTGACCATGAGAAATCCTCTTCAAATTGGTTTAATCTCAATAAAATCATCAAAATAAAACATTTCTTTCAATTATCGTACAATATAATACTAATGAGGTATTTAACTTGAAAACAATAATAAAATGAAAATAGTATTATTTTATTTTAGTAAAAAAATATATATTACTGAAGAACACAACTATATGAATAATATTCTTTTCAATAATTTCTCATCGGGTTCTACTATTATAAATACTGCTGAAGAGTTCCGCAATAGGACGAAACAGCCGTCTAATGCTTCCAGGTTTTTCATAGTAGTCTACCTTCAATTGACTCATGATTTCAACTATGAAAATACTAAAATCTCCACAAAACCTATTCAAATTATAGATTATTAATTTGGATTTATAATTGTAAAACCTAATGAGAAATTATTGAAAAGAATATTCTTCATTCATCTAATTGTATTTTAAACAAACAAAAAAACATATATTGATGAATTTCGTGATAAGTGACGAAATTCAAATTTTTCCACTTAAACAATAAACCAACAAACAGAAAAGACAATAGAGGAAATTCATGTTAACCAACATTATTATTATTGGAAATATGTCTTGATATATTTATATGTATATATGTATAACCGACTAATACAAATCTGACGATTAAGGATTAGTAAAGAATACTAATATGTTAAACAGCTGATTATTATTGTTATTATTATGGAAAAGAGTAAGCTTATTATAGAAAACAAATGATTTACATATCATAAGATCAGAAATTATTAACTCATATAAAGAAAATATATATGAAAGTTTTGAAGAATGAGATTGTTTGCATATAATTAAAGTATTGAAAAAGTATTAGAAAATTGAACTAAATGAAATCAAACCCTATATACAATAAATACATTAGTAATATCAGGTTACATTTTAATGCTTAAAACTTTAAATCTGATTAATTTCCACTGGATTCTAAGAAAACAATTCTCTAACGCAAATAAACATTGCTGTAGGTGAAGTTTTGTTCTCTGAGCTGAATGGCTTGATCGTGAAGCTTTTATTGTTCTTTTGAACGATATCATAAGCATAAACTTCAATTAGAAGTAGAGTGTTCGAACTCCCCACACAGGACTCACAGTTTGTCCTCTAGACCTCAATCTTGATTTATTATTGTTGAACTTTAACCTGTCGCTGTCTAACTCTTTATTATGATTTTATCTCCCATTAATTCGATTCGTGGTCGTATATTTGTCCAATATGGATCGAGGTCGACAGAACAAGCTGTGACTCATATATGGGGAATTCGAACACTTCACTTCTATCTGAAGATTGTGCTGGTAATGTTGTTCAAAAGGACAATGAAAGTCCCACTATCAAACCACCCAGCTCAGAGAACGAAATTCCACCTCAATCATCCACCTGAGCTAAATATCATCCGTAATGTCTCAAAATGTAGCTCTAACTCATCAACCACCATGAAATGTATTTGATTTTGAGCCATACTGTTTGTGTAATGACCAGTGATACTATTTAGCTACCTAGAGTGAAGCAGGTCAAATAGAGCTCCAATTCTCAATCTGATAGTTGAAAGATCACTAATCCTCTCCTCATACCAACATTTCAGACACCATGTTACAGTGTTAAAACTTGTTACATTTGACTTTGCAAGAGTAACTAGGTGGTATCAATATGAATTTCACTTTAAAATATCTTTATCAAAACTGGGTACATAAATCTGTCATTATTCAATGAAAAGCATTAAAACTCAAACTTTTTAACTATATAATCTTCAAAGTAGAACAGATGATATAACATAAAGAACTTTATTATTATTATTGTTATTAAAATTATGGACTGTAAAAATAACTTTGATAATAAAAAGAATAACCTTTCCAAAACTTCCTTTGCCCAATACTTTGATAAATTTGAAATCTGTTGCTCTGACTACATCACGTAATTTTGTTGGACAGTTTTGAAGATTCTCATTATCATCACTGTAAATATCTGCTTTAAATTGTGACTGCAATAGATAATCAAATAATCAATAATAAAAATAATTAATTATTACATAAATAAAAAAGGTTGTAATGACTGGGCAATTTGTTGTTATTATTACAGCAACAAGACTATAATTGATGGATGACGAATCAATCAAATTTAATATAAACTTAGATTTTTGTGCAAAATTCATTTGCCCTTGTGATTTAACAGTATTTTGATATTATAGCTGATGTTAGTTTGTGATGAAAATTGTTAATATTATTTCCAGCTTTAACTCCTTATCCTAATACTTTATAATTATTCATAACTTGATTTTGACCCTAGTAAGTGGTATAAGGGCTTGACAGCCACTTTAGTATCACTCAAGGATCGTCCATAAATTATGGTTTCATCGTTTACACTATAGATTGACCATGGTTAAATACCAGTACGCAGTGGAGAGCGATCTCAAACCGGTGTTTTACATTTTACATAATCCAATCAAGAAAACTGACCATCGATAAACCATACACTCACAATACTGATGGAAATATGTGAAAACTAAAAATTGTTTATTCCGTACCACTGAATAAGGCGTATTGTAGTGACCATGGTGAATAGTTTATAATAGTACTTCACAGAAAACATAAGGTATTACACTGACTAGGTGTTACGTAATAAATAACTACGAAAAGTGACCACATATGATAATGACCACTTTTTTATTCAAAGAAAGACACACAATGATGACTTATTAATAAAGCATAAATAATTGAGGTTCAAGCCGAATATGACGGAGAGAAATGAATAGTTCGCAATTAAACATAAAAAGTGAAAAACAAACAGGGGGTTTGTCATAAGTCACAATTATAGTAGCCTTTAAGAAAAATTACCCTACATCACTGATGACAAGTGCATTAAAATAAAGTGCCCACGTGATTTAATACAATTATTATGACTGCTAATCTGAGGTTGTGGAGTTTATTTTATTGAGACTATGAACTAATCAAAGTCAGAACACCGTTAAAAACGTGGAACAATTAGACGGCTATCTCATTCTAAAATGGGACTCCTCAACAGTGCGTACCTACAAACTTGTACGCTGAAATGGAACCTAAGACTCTCAGTCTCGCGTGAGAATTTTTTAACTCTAGACTAGTGAGCCAGCATCTAGCAGTTACAATGTCCAACTCCAATCAATCCACGAAGATGGTCATGCGATGTTGTGAACTAGTTGAAGAGTCCTATTCTGGGACGAAACAACCATCCAGTGCTCCCAGGTTTTCAGTGGTGGTCTAACTTAAATAGGTTTTTGTTTTCGACATTATTATGAGCATTAAACATTTGCCCATGAATGCTAATTCTGAAATGCTACAATTTCTAGAACCATTGAAACAATAGGAGTAGTATCGTCTAGCAATTCAGTAACGGGATCAATTACCTATTCATGCTTCACGTTCCATATGAAAAAAATCACTGGATTGCTAACAACTTACAAGTGGACAGTATGATTTAGATTACCTGTTCAGTCAACTTGAAGAATATTTTATCAAGTTTAAGAGTTTCACAACCAGAAAACAAGTGAAGTCATTTTGAAAGATATGATACAAAATTAAAACGTTTCTCACAGAAAAAAGCCCTTGAAAAGAAGTGAAAACTTTTAAGCTGTTCAAATTCTAATACTACCAGTCTTAGTAATCTCTAAGCAATGTTACCAATCATATATAATATAGATAGATTCATTTGCCTATACAAGAAATGGAAGAAGGAAAATAAATTAGTTGTGTCTATACAAAGATGTTTAATGAACCAGTAACATGGAACAGTGATACAAATAAAATGCCTAACCGAAATGGAATTAATAGATGTATTATTGGATCTTATCAAATTAAGGTTTTAAAGTCAAAGTAATTTGTAAAAAATAGCGAGCTCAATGATGAAATGAAAATAAATAGTTTATCGGAAAAACTAAGTGAAAGTTAAAACACCCCTCGGAAAAAAAACAATGATTTATAAATGGAAGGGTGTTATTCTAATGTAATTAAAGTCTCCAAGTATTGAGTACAAAAAGTTGCGAAGTAATCAACAATCATCGAGAGTTTGTGTTATGTGATAGTTTTGGAAGTAATAAAAAATAATAGCTTATGGAATAGTCGGCAGCTGATGTACTGGAAAAGACTTTTTATTCCACAGCGCTCCGAAATGTTTTCTTTGGCAGGAATTTATGAAGTGGAATGTCAGAGATAAACTGCTACTTTGGACTATCTTAGTGTGCACCTACCAGTTTACTTGCTCTTGTAAAGCAAGTTACATTGGCCATACAAAACGCGCACTTGGCAAACGCATATCCAAGCACTACCTTGAATGATTATCTAAAAGGGTATACAAATCCGTCGACAGCTCAATTCTCGAACATATGATCAACTGAGGTCACACTCTATCACGCAAGTCTGAGTTCAAAATACTCTATAAAGTAATAACTGGTTCATACAAAGTTTGGATGAGGAATTGATGCACGGCCAAGGCTATAATAATATACTATTTTAAAATTGAACTACGTGTAGAGAATAATTACTTTCAATCCGTCATCTTCCTATAGTCTTAGTATCCTTTCGAATTTTACAAATTATCACTGCTAATTATTACCTTCTTCATCTCCTCCCGTATTAAATAGACAGTTGTCTTGATCTTTTATTTTATAAATTATTACTTTCGATTACTTCAAAAATACAGCATAAGCTCTTGGTGATTGTTGATCACTTTTTCAAAGGATACAGCTATTTAGTTCACTAAATAATGATCCTCTATTTTTAGGATAATTGAGATACATTGTTTCAACAATGTAAAACCATCCATTTTTCACATATCATCTCCAATTAGTGGTATTTTTAGTTTGGGGTTGTGGAAATTGTTGAATTTCATTGAAATCATGAACCGATCAATGTTAGACTACTAGTAAAAACCTGTAAGCACTGGACAGCTGTTTTTTTCTCATATGGGACTTTTCGGCAGTGCGCATCTACGATCGCTCACGAGAGATTCGAACCCAACAGCTTCGATCTCGAGCAGGAACACTTAACCTCTAAACCACTAAGTCAGCAATCAGCTAAGTCAATGTCTGACTTTAACCATCCCAACTCGATGAAATCATGTAACTACTGTTTATTTTATAAATTTTACTTTATACGACATGTTAAATATTATATGTAGTTTACAGATCAATAAGTAATTTTCTCATTAGATAATATTTTCCTCATGATATTAGAATTTATAATGAAATGACTTTCATCCTTGAAAAACGTTTCTTTACCAGGTTAATCGGTCAATTGAGCAAACTGATTTCAACACACACATATAAAGACAAAGTAGAAAGGTTTCAATACGTCAGATGAATTTCAGCATTAAAATATTGCTATAAAACTTTCAAGTTATGGGTTCAATCCCTTGTAAGAGGACAGAAAACTAATATGAAACAAGTGTTTCGTTGAAGATAAAAATTATTCTTGAATATGTGATCAAGTATGAGTAAATGCGACCTTCAATGTTGAACTTATGTAAATTTTTTTCCATTTCACTTTCTCTCTCTTTCTATCCCTTTATCTACTTGTATTCACTAAATTATTAATAGGTTTTCTGCTTTTCAATAGTATAGATAATCTTTTGTCTTCATCACAATATAATTACTTTCCTCTCAAACATTAAATAAAAGGGGATAAGAACGAAACAAATTAGTTGATAGAATACAATTAGATGAGAACTGTACATTAAAACTTGAAAGCGAAAGTTATAAAAAGAGGCTTATTAATCATTACTTACCGACTCCAACAATGTGTATGGATATATATATTTTATTAATTTGTACATAATAATAAAAGTACTTTTTAGAATGAACATGCTATCATTTCTACGATTTCGTGAGCTCAAACAAAAGAAATATGGCTTTTTGTGAACTTTATTTTGGTATCAATAAGGTAAGTTCATAGTAAATGAACGAACAGATGTCAGGTAAGGTTGTAGAAGATAGGCAGAAATCTCTAGAGTCAGATTTCATTGTACTTGACAATGGTCATCAAGATTTATCAGAATTCTTGATAAAACTAATCCTCCACGCAAGATGTGAAGTCATATTTAATCATTGAAGGTATATGATACTAAGTGAATTAGACCAATGATTATACTTCAACCTGATCAGTCCAATTCAATAAACAATAAGGGACTAAGGAAGAGGTAAAACATCAGTAAATACTCAGTGATTATTCAGTCTTATAACTGAACAGTTCATGGTAGACTTTATACTTGCAACGGATACCTCGTCGTTATTATTAATCTACAAATTTAACTATTGTACTAATGATAATTTTATACAAATGTCACTGTAGCTGAATTTTTAAAAATTTAAATCTTTGATTACAAATATTGGATCATGTAGATGGTTCTGTAAGAGGTTACTGATAAACCTCATATATTAAAAAATGTCCATTTAAAAACAAAAACAATATTATTCTGTGCTAGTATTTGGATTGTATGTATTTTGCACATGATGAGAATCTCCAAAACGTATTACATATAAGTACAAAATTCAAGATTTAAAAAAAAATTAAATCAGTCAACCGGAAGGGATAAGCACAAATTAAAAAGAATGATTAGTATATTTTTCCTAGATACTCAGTTATCGACTATGATATTATGTATGATATTAAGTGTATTAATAACCGGAGTGGAAGAAACAAATAACAATATGATCAAGAAATATTTCTAACAAACAATGGTAAGCGAACAATTGTTTTCAATTAGATCGTCATCAGGCTTTACTCTAATATACATGAATATTTATACGAAAATGTTAGACCAATCAAGGCTATTTGAGTCAATAATCACAATGAAATAGAATACGTCTGTAATAGAATATGTTTGTAATTTTCTACTTCTTTCCGTTTGTATTCTTCACTATCTAATTACTTACATACTTCTTATTACGTAATGATTTTAATGTTTTGTGATTACTATTCAAGCCTATTTACCCACGTATGACCTCCTATTTCCAATGTTTAACTATTGATAAGACTTTTGTTATCGTAATTGAATATTCTTACCATTATCAGTACACCTGTCTTCCCACTATCAACTTGTACTTTTAACTATTATGCTTGGTGACGTATTCTATTTCATTGTCATTATTGACTCACATTGCCTTGATTGGTCTAACATTTTCGTATAAATATTCATGTATATTAGGGTAAAGCCTGATGACGATCTAATTGAAAACAATTGTTCGCTTACATGTGTTGTTCTAATTTTCACAATGGGAATCTTTATTATTACTAAATCATAAAGTCTCTAAGTGTAGATTATGAATGTAAATAGAAACATAGAGTTGACAAACATAACATCAAAATATCAACAGGTTGAATTACTTTTTAACAAACAATAATTAAGGATTTACGGTTATAATTTATTTTACTATTATTTGTATGAGTAGTGTATCAATATTTCAGTGGTTAACTTTAAATCAATTTCTAATATACAATTTGTTTGAATTAAAAAAAATTTACTTAATCATTCAATCGTTTAGTTAATTATGAAGATAAATGATCAGTTAAACGATATTTCCGTGAATCGAATGAAGAAATGAATACTAATATGTAAATGCATATCAAATGAAATTATTGTAGAATAAGTCCTTGGAAGATGAATAATTATTCCACTATTAAAAGAACTTTAATCAATTTTATCAGTATAGGGTTGAGGAGAATGTTGAATTTCATTAAAATATTGAGCCAATCAACGTTAGACAATCACTGAAAACCTGGAAGCAGTGAACGCCCGTTTTGTCCTAGTATGGGATTGCTCAGAAGTGCGCATCCACAACCCCGTACCTGAGATTCAAATCCAGGACATTTGATCTTGAGCATGAAGGCTTAACCTCTAGATCACTGACCCAACTGGAAAGTCCCAGACTGGACGACCATCCAGAGTTTCCAGGCTTTCATTTGTAATCTAAAATTTGGTGGGTTTTGGTTTAAATGAAACATAATTGTTTTGTGTCATCAACTAAGTTGTAGTTAGACTGTAGTATTTTATTAACTGATTTAACTACCTGTTAAGGATTTCAACAGACTGTAGGCATAACTTTTTACGTGTACTTTACTATCTTTCCATCTGTATCAGTTTTGCAGTTTAAATTAATACGATGTACCTGGTTTTATTATATACTCCAATATTCCCGATTATGCCAAAAGACAAATAAAGTTCTTACTCAGTTTTCGGATGAAACAATTTTGTTTTACGATAGTATAGATTGATTGTTATATCCGTGGAATGAATTGAATAGTTGTACTGATTATTAGATCGGGCAAGAAACAATCAACTCCCTTCAATATCCTAACTGAATTATTATTTGAAAACATAACCACTAGTCAACTGAACGAATATTTATTAAGGAAACGAAGCAGTTATGTACACATTAAAAAATTTAAACTAAGTCTGACTTATCATATGATAACCCATGATCAGTTAAGAGTAGAAATTTCAGTCAACAAATCAAATAACAAAGCTTTACATTAATCTGTGACTTGTATCACTCAGAAAATACGAAAAATCAAACCGACCGAAAATAACGAATATTTGTTACATTAGTCATAAACTGACTATTGACAAACAGATGGCACTAGAGATCTGTTTCAACAAAGGATCGAGCATTGACCTAGTAGTTCAGATGGTTAACCGTTCGCCACAGGACGTAAAGGTTCTAGGGTTGACATCTAGTAGGATCGTGAGCGAGTACGACCCAGACGTTCTATACTAGGACGAGACAAGTGTCCATTATTCGCTAAGTTGTAATTGTATCCTAACTGAGGTTAATCTGTAACGAATATAAACTACAAATTAAACCGATCTCCACAAAATCCTTTTCAACTAAATATTTAATTTTTTATCCCAAGAGAAACAGAGCATTATTAATTTTTAAGTATGCAGAGAATAGCCAATAGAAATCTAACTCTAAATGCACTAGCACAAGTAATAAGCTATGTGATAGTTCGAATAAACTTCTGGAACACGAGAAATGAAACAAATGAAGTAAAATCAATAAATAAAGAGTTTATTCTTGATGATTAATATAGAGTGTACAAATAATGGGATCAAAATGCTGTGGAATATACATGTTCTCATATTCAACTGTTCATAATGAAAACGTTTTAGACAAAAGTAAAACGAAATTGTTAATCTGGAGATGACTCATTTGCTATGTTAACTCCGATCAGCCTATACGTTAAGGGATCAGAGACAATTAAATTTTACCAAGAAAGGCTGTAAGTACATTGGTCAAATTAGATCATTCAATAGCTACGATTACCATTGATCATTCGGCCCTGAGGTTGGCCAAGGCAGGAAAAGCGGTTGAAGGTCTTTTAACACACAGCTCTACCTTTTGATTCAGATGGCTACTGCTTCCGCCGTCTGAAGGACTACAAATCTGACAGGCTTTGGAAAAAAATAAATTCTCCATAACTAATTGAAAAATATTGGCTTATACTAACACTATGACAACCTTGCACTAAATGGGCTTATATGAAGCTGTTCATTTTGCTTACTTACTTACACCCATTACGCCTTGTGGAGGAGTATAAGTCGCCCACCAGCATTCTCCATCCAACTCAGTCCTGAACAATCCTTTCCAGTCGCTATTCATCCTTTTAACATCTACTCCCAATTTTCAGAGCAGTGTGTTCTTTGGTCTCCCACTTTCCCGTTTCTCTTCAGAATTTGAATGCTTGCCTTGTGATGCCATTTGATGATTTCCTCAATGAATGTCCTATCCATTTACAGCGCCTTTTCCTAATTTCCTCTTCAGTTGGAAACTGGTTTGTTCTTTCCTATAATAGGCTGCTGCTGATGGTATCTGCTCAACAACGGACATTGAGTATCTTGTGTAGAAAATTGTTTAGAAATACTTGTACATTTTTGATGATGGTTGTAGTAGTTCTTGAAGTTTTAGCTCCGTACAATAGGACTGTTTGACGTTTGTATTGAAGATTCTGACTTTGATGTTGGTTGACAGTTGTTTTGAGTTCCACATTTTCTTCAACTGTAGGAATGTTATTCTTGCTTTGCCATTCCTTGCCTTTAAATCTGCATCAGATCCTTCTTGTTCATCGCTGATGTGGCCTATGTACGTGAAGGTCTCGACTTCTTGCAGAGTTTCTCCATCAATTGTGATTGGGTTGATGTTCTCTGTGTAGTTCGCTTAGTTTAGTCAAATATATTTGTCGCTGTAATCCTTATTCACATATCCTTGTATTATTATTATGGTTATTATCATTGGTTTAGCATCATTATGATTCTTCTTAACACATGATTCGGTAAATTAGTATTCAACCCACTTTACTACTTCCCATTAATTTCATATAAAAATATTTTTACGTATTATAGTCCTTACACTAAAAATTTGATCGAATTTGTAATTGCACTATCATTTCTTTTACCCTATCTGACCCCTATTTATTTTGATCATGAATCGTATAATTTCAGTTAACGGAAAAGCTGATTCATGTTAAAATTGCATATGAGTCATCTCGACATAAATAATTTAATTTTCGTATTGGTTGTTTGAATCAACTCACTGATGTTGACAACTGCAGATGATCAGTCTCTTATTGAAATATGTGCATCCTGTGCGGATTGTCTCGATATTGTCATTTAGTCAAAAGCATTATAAGCAAAGTTGAATGGTGGCTAGTAGCAGAATTCAGGATGTGCGTTTCATTCTACTTGAAACTCGTCAGTTGGATGTATCTGGATCCCAAAGTCGAAGTTCACTCTGGTAGTCGAACCTAGTACCATTCGCTTCCAACGGTATCGCGTTATTCACTTGTCTACTAAGTTCAGATAGCCAATAGCTTGTGCAACGGGGTAAAGTTTAATTTATTTTTGTATTAGTCATTTGAATCTTCCTATCGACGTCTAAAACTCCAATTGATTAGTCTCTCTTATTTATTGAAAAGAATATTCTTCGTTCATATATTAGTCTTTTGATATGATGGGGACAATACGCTAACTCAACATTTTAAGATTGGAATATTTAATTATGCAATATTACATAAGGGGTTTTATTACTTAAATTTCAAATGAATTTTTTTACATTATAAAAACGCATGATATTTTATTCTTAGACTTTAATGTAACACAGGAACTAAGATTAGATTCATATCTCTGATTTTGGGTCATAAATTTACGATACTAAACTCTCTACACAAACTAAGATAGATCGAGTACGATTTAAAGAAAAAAGAATTACATACTTGAAAGTCTAATATTTAAACTTTTAAGCTGTTTCAGTTTAGAATCAGTGGAAATAATTGCTCACACACAACTCAAACAGAATTCAACGCCGAAATCTTTAGTCAACGAGGTAAGCATGATATTTTGTTTTAGATACTGAGTTAAAATAATTGGATGATATAAGTTGGGAATCAATATTTTAACTAAGTATATTCAAATGAAACATATTAACAACTTGCCTACTAGATTCAATACATTTAGTTTTAAAGTATAAAGAAGAGACAAAATAACATTATGAAACATGTTTATTCAACAAATAGATGAAGCATAGCCTGATGATACAGTATCATCATTATCTACGTTATAAGTTGGTGGTCAGTAAAAGTCTGTCCAACCTAATGATCATATTTATATATGAAACTATCAAATATAGAGTGACTAGACACATGTTTGTCAAAGTGTATCAATTTTCAAAAAAAAATTGTTACATTATATTCTCATTGTAAATGTTTATAGCATTGAAACAACGACATAAGTTCATTGTTTTGTTTTCTTAAAATAAAAACACTTTTTTTTACCTATTTGTTGAAATAAATGGGAGTATATTTCTTTGTTTACCCTACAGCGAATTAAGTCCATTTAAACTATACTAGGACAAGTTTTCTTCGTATAAAAATGACCAAAATAAATAAAGTTAGCGAATAAAAACATGGAAGAAACTAACTCCATAAACAACTATTTTTTATTCACTATTGAACTTATCCATGTTAACATGTATGATTATAAAGACTTAGTCGATTTATTTTTATTGTTATTAACATGGACGAACTTGACAATTACCTTTAAGAAATGACGGTAAAAGCTATTTATACTTAAGTAAATTCGAAAGACTTTAATGGATATAAACAGGGATCTCCACAATTAACGTGACCAATAATTGCAAACATAGTGACATTGCACAAAATCAATTTCAGTGGAACAGATGTAATTACTCTTCAGCTTTCATTTGGTTTATGTTACATCTTCTATTCTGAGGATTAATTTTCTGTGCTCGAAAAATATACCCCATCTATAGTTATTTTTATTAACATTAATACTATTGCTACCTATAAAATTCAGCGTTCATCTCGCTATGCCGATGTACCAGGTATCATGATGGTTTGGCTGACTGACAAATGCATAAGTTGAAAAATAAAATCAAGATAATAAGTGTGTCAAACGCCTGACTAGTTGACCATTTATGTTAGCTAAGATGTTGTACAGTTGCACAAGCCTCAGGACTACAGATTCTATCTTGACCACAATATGAGTTCTTCTTTAGGTAATTTCATTCTGTGATGAAAATTACTTTTGAAATAACTTTTTGGCAAAACTCTGTAAAGTCATCTTATACAGTGATAACAATTTTAAAAAGATCGCGTGTTCACTGATATGACTAAGCTTTGAAATGAATTTTTCGGATTTCTGGTAAGAATCTAAGAAGTATGCGGAACCAAGAGAGTTTGTATATTGCAATATTGGTACTATTATTACCCTTTCGAATTTCAAAATTCTCAATTCATAAATTAATTTTCTTGTATTTATTAGGAAAAAGCGATTATTAGATACTGTATCACTTTTTTGTTTTTATGCTATGAAGTTTAAATCACTTGACATAGGAAACTGTTTCACATAATCAGGAAGTAATGTATGGTGAAATTTTCAAGTTATAAAAGGAATCCTAGCCATACATAAACATTATTTTGAAAACCAGGTATTCGATAGTCGTTTTATTTTAAAGAAGGTTTAGCAGTGATCATCCACAAAAGAACACGAAATCAATCTCATATTTTTCTAAGTCTCGGCTCAAGGACGACACCTATCGAGTCACTGGGACGAAATCATGTATGCTGGGTTTTTGTGTGACAGATTACTGACTATTATATGTTATTAATATCAGCTTTTGAACTATGAACTCTAAATTTGTACGTGTGTGTGTGTTCAAAAGGACCTAATTATTTAAACAACAGTGTTTTTAATCTTACGATCTAATAAAATAATTATATTACACAATCATAATCTCATAATTATGCTTTGAAAATAAAAAGCTTGATCCGTGAATAAACTCGACAGTTTAAGGAAATTAGAGAATAGTATATTTTTCATGGTCTAGAAATTTATCACAGACTTTTATTAGTGGTCAGCTTTACCCAGTTAAGCTATACGACATTAATTTGGTTTATTTATTCAATAGCTTAGTTCTTTGAAGTTTGTTTTATTGTAGTTATTTAAATACAACCTCGAACAACAACTCAGTTGTACATTTTTCTATTTTCTTACAGGTTAAACAATTCGGTTACTATTCACTGGCTTCAGTATTCAAGGAAAAGACTGCATAGATCAATAATCAATATATTCTTTAATAATAGTATCATTTGGTAATATATAATGGTAGCCAAATCGATAAATGCAAATTATGACATATAAACATTAGTTTGAGATGGTTTAAATTTCAATTTTATAACTTACCATTAAATTAATATACAGTTCTGAAGCTATGTTGCCCATGGTGACATCCGGTTGTAAGACTAGTTAGTGTTGGAAACTACAACAAAATAGTACTATCTACTGGGAAAATTATACACGTACCCTAGTTCTACTAACAAGCAGATACAATTCAAGTTCATCGATAATATGCATAGATTTACAGCTAGACGAAATATCCTCTAATCACAAGAGTATAAAGATATTTATTTAAGCTCCTGATTAACATTGTTAATGAGCCTGTTCATTATTTCATCATTTTTCGATTTCCGCTAATAATAATAATAAATCCCCATGTCAGCATTAATCATCAAAGTTATACATAAATATTTGATTGCTTTATTGTACTTGTGAATTGATTTATGATTGATGGCTCTAACATTTTACTGTTGTATCGTTCTACTGCAGATAGTTTTATTTTAATTGTCCGATTTGACTAGTGACAACAGATTATTTTAGATTTCTTAAAAACTCTGATTGTGCATTAGATGAATTCCTGAATTAGTATTGTCACAGCTAAAAGCTGATACTAATCGTCACAATTATTCCATTTATATTCATAGTCATGGATTTTAGTAATTTTTTAGGCACCCATGCCAGTTTCTCGGATTTCAAATGAAATAAATATCGACTCGCTGAATTAGAATTTTGAGTTCGCCACTGGGAGTCACTTCTACTTATTTGTGACATCGGCGGACTTACTCAATACTTAGTATTAAACCAATATAATATATATACAAACTATATAATCATAGGGCATACCTCATATTCGGAAGATATTTCTGCATAGGGTGGAGTATTACTTTCTGTCGTACAAGGAATCGAGTAGTATTCACCTTCTTCTTGACTTAGTAGTTTAAACCAACAGTCAATCGGCTTTTTAATTAATTCTGTAACTCCAAATGATAAAGCACCCATGAAATCGTCACGTGATGTACGGTCCCAGTCCCAAACTTCAAAATGCAGTCTCTTTGACTCATCATCTGGATGTAGATCACTATGTTTTAAAATACCCAACAATAAACCATGAGGAATTTATGAAATAAGCTTGTAAAAATTAAAGATTTATCGAATACGAGATATATATATATATATATATCATGATTAAACGAGTCAGCCTTTTGATGACTATCTGGCCAAGTCCCGGTTAAATAAATATAGGTAATTAATAAGGCGTAAATTCGAACGTCTGCTTATTTGAAACTTAAACAAGCCAAAATAGAGAACACACGAAAAGTAGAGGATTGTTTCAGCACCTATAAGAAACATTACACTAAGAAATTTAATTATATATGAAGCCAAAAACCTAACTTTCTATGGAGAAAGCAAAATGATCCACAACTTACATGGTGAACTTTTCATCCCATACAGGGTTTAGATTAGACTTTATTGTTTTGGTCCTGAATTTGCGTCCAAGTTCGTCAGTTGGTCCAAATTTGATTTTAACATAAGGATCAGCAAGACCATTTGGGTCCATTGGAATGAGATTTCTGCCTTCTTTAACTAAAAAAAGTTGACAGGATGAAAAAAGTGAATTGGCAAAACTAGTAAAGTGATGCTAAGTCAAGATAAAGTGGAATTCGTTAGTTAGTCACGAATGATGAATTCAGCTAGTAAAATGGTTATGAGTGGTGAGTTTTATTGTAACAGTTATCCAATAGGGATTTCCGAAAGATTATGACGGAACTCTTTCCATATCTTATCCAGAATACATTCAGTCGGAAATTACTTTCAGGAAACAATGAAATGTATCGTTCCCTCCAAATTCTTATTTTATTGTCCACTTGAGTCAAGAATAAGTAGTTATCAGCAAGAATTCAGTTCAGGAGTACTTATTTTGTTTTCTAATGGTATGTATGAATCGGTAAGAAAATGACAAACTGCTAACGAATCCCCAGATGACTAAAGAGTGAGTTTAAATTGATTACCACAATAGAGTCCTAAATGCCACATTCAGAAAGGAAGTTACAGGTATAGTTGGGGTACGGGTAAGATCTATCGCGACCTGACTCTCAGATACATGAAAGCACACGGAAGGCTAAATGGAATATCAATCAGTGTCTTATTTGAAACAAACTCTAATAAAAAGTGAAAACCAAAATTTTTGACACAAAATGACATTCTTAAATTTTGGAAGTATAAATGATTATTTTATCACTTAACCTGCTTGCTCACTTCGCTAAATCTAGCACAAATGTTAAATAAACTAACTGTGTTTTAGTCAACTTTCCTGCCTCATAGATGCGAAATTCGGTAACCTCTATCAAAACTCTATAATGCTAGAATATGCATTGTTTCTAGGTTTACTTTCATGTGAAGTTACTCAGCTGCATGAATTCTGGCGATAATCAGAGATTATTAGCGTGAAACCAGGGCGATCAACCTTTAGTTCACTTCCTCTAACTGAAAAACTTAAGGACAACAATTACTCTCAATTAAGTCAAGAACCTGAAACAGTGCATTATATAAATTTGACTCTAATAAGTAACCACCTATTATAAGATAAAATATATAGTATTAATAAACCAATCTACGGATAATCAATACAGCCAAAAATACGAATTTCAACTAATTAGAATAAATCTTATCACTACAAACAACATTACAGGCGTTAAAATGCAATTAAAGATCACACAGTGAGGTACACAAAAGATCAAAAAATTAGGATAACTCTGATCTTTAGACAAAGGCTAACAAAATACAAATGGATAGACAGCAAACAAATCATGAAATGCTTTAATTAGGTGACCATGGGTATTAATAACTAGAGACCGTTGGTATAGACTATTAAATATCACTCGATTACTAGCTACACTTAGTAAGAACACATAGACCTTAAAACGAGCTTCGGAGTAAACAAGAAAGACAGTATCAGTGAACATGAATCTTGATAACAGATGGGAAAAGAATAAAACACCGGAAAAGAGGCAGAACTTCACATTTTAATTCCTCGTTTAAAAATGATTTGCCTTTGATGTAACTTGGTATGAAACAATTTGACGCACTTTACCACAAGCCAAAGCGACTTGATTTGATGATTCTTAGTGAACTTTAATAGAAATAACTTTAGCGCACTTGCTTGTGAAACACTTTATCATGGCTAATAATATTAACCGGGCTGCAAAATCCAAGGTTTGATAAACTTTGTCACTAGACTGACATGTTGATGTAACCGTGAAGAAAATTACAGGTTTGTGTTCAGCCTCCAACTACATGTCCTGTCTGAAAGCCAGTATTACTGCTAGTTTTTACGAAAATGTACAGCCGGTTACACACAGTATACAGAGACGAAAAGCTGATAGCTTAAAAGATTTATCGGTGGCAACATCTCAGGTCAACTAATTAGTTGAGGCGACCTACACATACAACATAGTAACTCCCCTTTAGAGGCATCTCAAGTTAGAAAGAACCTAAGAGTTCAAGTACCCTATGATCTAAAGTCTTATGCCGCGTAAGACAAAAATTCCGTTTTTAGGAAACCTTGCTGTGGCGAAATTAAAGCTTATATTCGGCTAGTGCAGCGGTATGACCTTCAAATAACCTTTTTTATCGATAAACCTAGGTTCCTATATGGAGACATCGGAAACCCACTACTACTAGATACAGAAGTCAGTTAAGCAGAGGTTCTTTTCCATTTTGTCCACAAGCAAAGAAAACAAAATTCTAACACTTGTGATTTTTTTAGTTTGGGAGTGAAACACGTTAGTAGGTCGGACAGTCTAAGTTATCAAAACCTGTTGCTAGGATCTTATAAAACAGAAAAAATTATAGGGTCGATAAATACATAAAGGGTTTTCTAAATTCACATAAACATGAAAACAACCTGGCTACGTACATATTTGTCTTTGTAAAACAGTTGACAACCTATGCTACAAATTGAAACATAGACTTACCTTCAACTACAAATCTGTTATCTTGCCAGCTAATCTTGAGATATATTCGTCCTCTTCTCTCCGTATTGTCTACGCCACAGAGGTGAGGAACATTCACTTCACATCTTTTGTGTACATTCATACCACAGTCTGGTAGAAGCATTACAAACAAAAAACAACAACAAACTTTGACATTTCAAACCTTGCTGAACAAGCCCATATAACAGTGAACCACAGTGGTCACAAAATGTGGGACTCGAGTAAGTATGCAGTTTGAATTTATGACGCCTTTTAGACTGAAATAATGAGACAAAAACAGTAGATAATTACATCACATTCAGGACCTAAATCAGCACCAGGACACTTAAATGCTACATATTGATAGCATCTCTTATGAGCAGCAAAGCAGCATATTTGACACTGGACTCCTTGTTTTCCAAGACCCCTAAAAAATTATATGAGACAAAAAGCCGTTACCATATAAAGTCCTTGCAATGGCCGCAAAATGTAAATTGTTTGAAAAACTTAGCGACAAATTTATGACCATTAACCTCAATGACATTCTTCTGACGCAACGCCCCTCGACGCTCAATCGCATGAGAACCATATTGAAAATTATCTTCTTTGTCCAGAGTCATTTACTTAATAATGTGACAAAAACACCAAACCCAAGGTCGCAGTTTGTTCTTAACATGTGCGTCAAAAATAAATTGATGGTTGAGATTCGAGAAAACAAAACTTTAAGAACATTAATTGACAACATAACGAACGATGTATACATGACACAAAATGTAATTAATTATGACTAATGACATTGATTAGAAGTTGTTTTCAATCTTCGTTTTTATGGAAGAGCGTCTCATAACAATCATATAGACTTTCCAAAAAAAATTAAGGGAATCGAAAACGCTTAAGTGTAATATTGTTGTTCTTACTGGGCTTTCTAAGGAAAAGAAGCAATCTAATCAAGGCTTATTACTGGTTGTAAAGCTTAATTCCTCTCAAATAGTTGGTCCTAACCAGAAGAATATATTGCCACTGACTAATTAATCCTCAAACAATTAGTTTCACGCATGTTGACACAAGAAGTCTGTAGCATGTGGAATCTTCAAGTCGACCAAACTTGAGAACGCCTGAAGTAAACATTATGCATTTATGTAAAGATGTAAAACCAAGACTCTTACACAATGAAACGTCGATGAAGGCCAACGATAGAGCGATATTCTACTCATTCGTCTCGCTTTTCGTAATACTATCACAGTCTTTTATTCACGTCGAAGGCAATGAAAGAGAAACCGGATAAATTATGATTGCAAAACCTGAATGTGATAAAGAACCAAATAATGAAACTCAGATCCAGGCAATATTTTCCATAGCTGATCAAAATATTAGGAAATTGTTGTTCATATGTTGACTCAACACAGCTGAGATAAGCCATTCAATTGAACTCCGATTCTGGGCTTTTCCAGCACGATAAGCCTGCTGTAAGACCGTTTTGTTGAAAATCCTTCTAAGCACACACTGTTGGGGCTTATTCATCTTGGTTCCTTCAAGTGCACAATTTCAGGATTTCTAATTTCATTTGGGATGGTACTATTCCTGTTTTACTGTAGTTTTTCTTTTTCCTCCTCTTTTCTCTGAATTTCCATGTGTTTCCCGAACCACATCTATGTTATTTTAGTCTATATTTAATAATGGTGGCTGCCAGTATTGATTCGGTTCCGTTTTAATTACGTCGCTCGCTTTGACTGTCTAGACCATCAACCTTGATGATCTCTGTCAAATGATTGGGGCCTACTTGCGTTAGATGGGAACGGTGTGACGAACCAGCTAACTTCAAAGTCACACCCCTCAGTCAGCATTTAACGTGGATTACCTCTTCGATGCATTAGAGTACTATGACGACTTCGAAGACCGTATAAAACAAGGGATATTATTATGGAAATATATTGGTAAGGATGAGTATAAAGAAGATTGCGAGACCACCACCGCATGCGCCAGTCCATGGTTTACGACTAACTGATGCGCCTTTGTTGTCCTTGATTTTGACAGGTATCAGTGATCTGTTCGATATTCAGTGACCCGACTGCCAGATTATTTGTCTAAAACTCAGTGATATTTCTCTGCCCCTACAACTGAAATGGTGCATTTTTGACAATGAATTGAAGCAAACTTCCAGGATTGAAAGCGCTAGATGTTATAACGAATTTAAATGTTAACTTTTGAACAATTTGCACGTAATCTATTAAGAAAGGATATAATTACATATTTTTGTTGCACATGGTTGTTCCCTTATGTCCTTTATCAATTTGTCTATGTGGTGCAATTTGTACCTGGTTACTGATTGAAAAGTTATTATTTGGGTTACTTGGTTACTTACTTACGCCTGTTACTCCCAACAGAGAATAGGCCGCCGACCAGCATTCTCCAACCCACTTTGTCCTGGGCCTTCCTTTCTAGTTCTATCCAATTTTTGTTCATTCTTCTCATATCTGTCTCCATTTCCTTGCGTTATGTGTTCTTTGTTCTTCGGCATTCCATGTGAAGGCTTGTCTTGTGACGCAGTTGGGTGATTCCCTCAATGTGTGTTCTATCCACTTCCACCGCTTCTTCCTGATTCCTTCCTCCGCCGGATGGAATCTGGTTTGTTCTCCCCCATAGCGGCTTGTTGCTGATAGTGTCTGTCCAACGGATCCAAAGTATCTTGCGTAGACAAATGTTAATGAACACTTGTATCTTCTGGATGACGGCTTTCGTAGTTCTCCATGTCTCCGCCCCATGCAGTAGAACTGTCTCGACATTTGTATTGAAAAATATGACCTTGGTGTTAGTTGACAGACAGTTGTTTTGAGTTACAGATATTCTTCAGTTGTAAATATGCTGTTCTTGCTTTGCCGATCCGCGTCTTCACGTCTGCATCAGATCAACCGTGTTCATCGATGATGCTGTCCAGATATGTGAAGGTTTCCACATCCTCCAAAGCCTCTCCTTCAAGCGTAATTCGATTGATGCATGCTGTATTAAACCGGAGAGTCTTGCTTTTCTCTTTGTTTATATTGAGACCAACTACTGCTGAGGCTACTGCTACACTGGTCGTCTTCTCCTGCATTTGTTGTTGCGTGTGTGATAAAAGAGCCAGATCATCTGTGAAATCTGAATCGTCTAGCTGCATCCTAGCTGTCCACTGTATCCTGTGCTCCCCTCCAGATGTTGACGTCTTCATGATCCAGTCGATCACCAGGAGAAATAGAAAGTGTGGGAGTAAGCAACCTTGCCTAACACCGGTCTTTACTTCAAACGAGTCAGTGAGTTGTCCTCCGTGCACAATTTTGCAGTTCAATCCATCATAGGAACTCCGTGTGATGTTGACTATCTTCTCAGGCACGCTGTAATGTCGAAGAAGCCTCCATAGTATTGTCCTGTTCATGCCACCACATGACTTCTCGTAGTCAATGAAGTTGATGTAGAGTGATGAATTCCATTCAATTGATTGTTCCATAATGATCCGTAGAGTTGCGATTCGATATGCACACGACCGATCCTTACGGAATCCAGCCTGTTGATCTCGAAGTTGGTCATCTACGCAGTCCCTCATTCTGTTTAACAACACCCTAGTGAAGACTGTTCCTGGTATTGAGAGAAGAGTGATGCCCTCGTAGTTATCACATTTGCTGAGATCACCTTTCTTTGGTATTTTGATCAGATGTCCTTCTTTCCAGTCTGTTGGTACTTGTTCTTCATCCCAAATCTTACCGAAGAGAATGTGGAGTATCTTTGCATTTGTTGTTACATCTGATTTCAGTGCCCTTGCTGGATTGGTGTTCTGTCCTGCTGCTTCGCCGCTCTTGATTTGTCTGATGGCCATGCTGATCTCTTCAATTGTTGGTGCATCAACATCGATTGGGAGGTTCGAGGGTGCTAATTCGAGGTTAGGTGGGAGCTGGTAGGTTCAAGAGTTCTTTGAAGTGTCCTATCCACCTGTTTCGTTGTTCTTCAATGTTGGCGATTACATTGCCTTCCTTGCTTTTCACTGGCGTTCTGGTTTACGGTAATTTCCAGCTAGCTTCTTTGTCGTCTCATACAATTTTCTCATGTTTCCTTCTCTTGCAGCCTTTTCCGCTGTCATTGCTAAATCTTCCACAAATTTATGTTTGTCGGTTCTGATGCTCCTCTTCACTTGCTTGTTTGCTTCTGTGTATTCGGCTTGTGCCTTGGCTTTTTCTGCTCTTGTTCGGCTGGTATTGATTGCTACCTTCTTGTTCTTCTTGGGTGGTAATATTTATTTAGGTAAAAATGTAAATCTAAATCTATAATGAAATTAAGTACCGTAATTTACTCAATTACCTTGTTTCGGTTTCAGCCGGGCAACAGCGCATATCACAGTTGATCTAAACGGTTATTGATCAGTAATAAGCACAATCAGTTTGAAAACAACGTCTGTGAAACCATGATTGTAATTAGTCACATGGAAAACCGACGAAATGGAAATTTCACTAAAACTGTTTGCAAAGCTTTTTTCACCACAAATCTTAACACGCGATTCGCGAAGACCAAATAACGTATGTTGATGACGATGTTTTACATCTACACTAACGCTAAAAGCGATTCATTCAACTGATTTCTTATTATCATTTACTGATCGGTTCCCACAGTATATTTTGATCCATGTAGTGTCGTTTATCTAAAATTTATTGTTTTTTCGCTGGGTTAACACTCTCTTATCCTCCCTGAACTAAAGTTAATATATCTGCAGGTGCATAAACCCATTTCACTACGCTAGGAATGCAATGACTCTAAATTAGTCGTTTTCATTTAGACGACCTAAACTTATACTTCCATTGAATAGTTTCTGTAATCTTATCGTAAAGGCATACAAGAAGGAATATGTTTGTTGTTCACAAAATGAGCTCTGGCCCTCTTGATTATTAAAAATCGCCTCGGCGAAGAGAACAAGATAATGAATGTACGGATATTTGTGAACATTTTACCCTAAGAATCTATTAGATATTCATTCCAGAATAAGACAACGATGAAAATCCAGTTACGAATTACTTGGATATTCATAATATCGATAAGCTTATTGTTACGTTTAATTTTGCCCAGGTCCTAAAATATATTGTTCTAAAAATGATTATGATAAACAGTTTGCAGTAAACTGCCAGTTTTTAAGTTAATAGAGCAAAGTAGAAATTATCAAACTGAATTGGGACGAAATCCAAAGACTTAAGTCTAAATTATTACCAAATAAGTTCGACTTTGAGTAAATCAAATATATCCATAAACCAGTTGAGGAAATGATATTCACAATACGTATATAGACAGTTTAAAACCGAGTTGCATTCATAACATAGTTAACTTCAGAATAATGCACTCAGTTTGTCTTGCTGAAAATTTTTAAACGGTGGAATAGTAGCTAGTAGTAAAATCGGAGACGCACATTTCGTCCTATTTGGGATTGATCAGCAGTATCTAAGTTCTTTTATATTGATAGTCATACCGTGAATAGAACCTAGTATCTTTCACTTCAAGTCTTTAACACATTATGCACTTTACCATGAATCCATTAGTAATAACAACAGTAAAAATAATAATTTATTCTCAAATAACAGTTTGTTACATGAGGCATGCCGGTTTACAGGCAAGATGAATGTCGAAAACCTTATGTGTTTGAAAGAGAAAACTAAGCGCCCCAAATCTTCTGTCCCATAATCTGAATAAAAACTCATTCAACCACGATTCTCGTTTCTTGTATAGATAAAATGAGTGGTATTTACTGACACAAAAAATCCAAATAACAAGCCGCTTGCATAACGTGCCAGATTTAATTCATTTATCCTGGTCTTCTGAATCCTCCCGTTGATTTTTTGGAACAAAACTGACCAGTCTCTTTTGGGACATACGCTTTTTGTGCGGACTTCATTGATACCGTTATTCATTGACAAGCGCTTCTTAAGCAGAACTAGAATCATATTCTTTCACCACAAAGCCTACACATTTCACTATCGAAAGATAATCTCTTATAGTGTAAACACATGGCTAAATGAACAGTTATTCAGCAGTGTAGTAAGTCGGGCTAAGGTAAACGTCTCATAATTCGGGTTGCCCATGTGATAATACATACGCCACTAAAAAGAATGCTGCATTTTTTTCAGTTTGTTCATATCTCTAATTTTTCATATTGTTCAACAACTGATGCACATTTTAAAACTTAGTTGCAAACGAAGGAACTGAGCAGAAATATCATTCGCATCAATATTGGGACGACTTAGAGGTAAACTTTATTTTGATAGCTACATACTAACAACTCTGAAAAACAAACAGCATTGAAGAGGACAGATCAACTCTTGCAGCCACTGATATTATAGCCCAACAAACACCGAAGTATGTCAACGAAGAAACATAGAAGAATTCAAACAAATCACAACTTATATCACCACAAAAGTCCTTTCTTACAACGAGAAAGTACATAAAACAAGAAACCACATCTGCCATTGCTTAAGGAAATAACACAATCAGATATTATTCATATTACATTTCTCTAATATACTTTCCGAAACTTTATTTGAAAACGTAGGGTGACTGCATCAGGGATGCTATTATATAACGCACTCTTAAAATTTATTCTTGTAGAAAGCATTTTTTTATTTTATTGTGTCAATATAAGAGAAGAAAACACCTGAAATATCTCAATCCATTGTTGTCTTATTTCATAAAACTCTCTAAAAACACTGCCACAAATGTGTCATGGAAATAAATGTGGAATCATTACTTTTTTCACATTAAACGTACAAGCCGTTTTTGACCTCTTTTTTTATTATATAAAGTATCCAAGTATATAAAATTATTTATCGATATAAAAACGATATATTATTCATTATTTTATTGGTTAATGATCTATCTGTAAAGACAGCCTTTCTAGACAAATATATATATATAATAAACTTTACACTGGAAGAAAGGAGTACTATAAACAGTATTTAAAGATTATGCATAAAATTATGAGCAATATTGTAACGGTTGAAGATATTCGAATAGGATGACCTTTACATATGAAATTATACCGAAAATCGGGACCATCTACAAAATAGAAATGTAGATAAACAAATAAATAACTATTTATTTGGTTTTATTAAATAAATAAATTCATTAAAACAATTTAAAACTGGTAATTCAGAACAACATGAATAGAATTAAAACCAGTTATCATACATATGTGGTTAGATTTATGAAGTGTACCAAACTATCTTTCATTGTGAACAATAGACTTATTTCGGCAGACGACTGAAGATTTGTAAAGTTATATCTATATAACTGGTTGTTTATAGTAGTTTTGAGCTTGACTAACAGGATCTCGAGAAATTAGTCATTATTCATCTCGACCCATGTTATTAAATGTTTTATTAGTGTAAAGAAAGTTAATACAATGATAATGGATTCATGGTCACTAATCTCTTCGTAAGAACTTTCAAGTTTATCATAAGATTAAAAGAGCATGTGTTACCTGAAGCCCATAAGTGACTATTTCTTATATGTAGTGGTAGCTATGTTAATTGACTCCATGAATATATATTATACATATTATAAACTACTTGAAATAAAATTCACGTATCTAGTTAGATGAATTGCTATCATATCTTAATTGTAGCATGGAAAGACGGTTATCTCTGAAAGTTTCTTTTCATGGAATAATATATCATACTAGGCTAACCGTTCAAGAAGATAACAAAAAGTATTTATAGTGGAATGCATGACATAAACACCATCGGATGCCGGCTCAGTGGTCTATCGGTTAAGTGCTCTGGCGCGAGACTGGTAGGTCCCGGCTTCGAATCTCACGAGGCGAGGTCGTGGATGCGTACTGCTGATGAGTCCCACAATAGGACGAGACGGCCATCCAGTGCCTCCAGGTTTTCAATGGTGGTCTAGCTTCAATTGGCTCATGCTTTCAACTATGGAAATACTAAATCTCCACAAAGAAACCCTTCTGAAAAAGTATTTATTCTATGAAACCTTCCCTGTTAAGTTAGAGATTTTTAAACAGTCTGAAGCAAAAACCTTAAGAAATTCCAGTAGTAATTCTGAACGTAAAATTATTTTCTTGAGTGAATAGTAAAAACACATACCTACAATGGAGATAATTTACTATTCCTAAGGTATTTGGTCTTTTTCATCAGTTTCTTAGTCTGGGGACTTTTTCAAAAAATTAAAACTGAAGATTTTCGTTTACTACAGACCTATGATCAAACGTTAATCAATGTAACGCACCAGTTTTTGGTAGTGATCAATGCTTATCGATAAATATGTGCATTGTCTTTAAACCTCAGCTTATAGGTAGAACAAAATTAATGAATTTATTTATACCAATGAAAGTAAAATATGATTGATCACTGAGCATGGACGAACAAGCACATCCTACCGACTATTAAATATGTGATTTCCTTTACTGGATCTGATAAAACATGATTAGTCTCATAATTTTATTAAGGTAGTATAACTGAGAGAGAAAAATATATATATTTCAAACCATCCATTACATCACAAACCACTTCTGATATCTAATAAATTAACCGAATCATGTTTATTAGAATATTTCAGTTTCACTCTTACCCCAAGTTGCTCCAGGAATGCATTTTTCTTTAGTAATAATTTGAAATTGATTTACTGGTGAACTCATAGTACCAACACCTCCACGACTATAACCATATACACGTAAATTGTATCTTACATCAGTTTTTAAATCACTAACGTAACCAAAAGTTTGGAGTCCAACATTAATATCTTTGAAAGTTCGTTTGAATTGAGAGCCAGTTGGCCAATAACGAATACAGTAGCCTTCCACTGATTCTTCATTTGGTCTAGCTTGAATTCCCACCCATGAAACACGAATAGTATTTGGTATACCCGTTGCATTTAAAGTAACCATAGTGGGAAATTCACGTGGAGCTGTTTTAAATGTTGTTTGTTCTGTGAAACTTGATTCAGGACCATCTCCAGCACTATTAAATATCTTTTATTTTGATTTAGAAAAATAGAAAGAAAAACGTTGGTATCAAAGTATGTGAGTAGATTAAGCACAATCCTAAGGTTAATGGTAAAAATAAGTTGTAGTCAATCTAAATAATCGTTATAATAGCATATAACAATTCGTGATTTTGTTCCGCTGCTTGTGTTGAATTTATATAAAGTTGAAATTAATTTGCATTGTTAAATAAAATCACTAACAGATTAGTAACCCCGAATAACTCTATTATCTTATCTTGAGAATCCTCATAATTACACTCAAGTTCGAGACCTGAACACCTAAGTTTCCTGATTAGTCATTGAATAACTGTGGTGAGAGCTAGTAATTTAGATTTTCAAGTTTAATACTCTTTATTTGTCAACTGTTATTCAGTGTGTTTGCATTTGTAATGAAAATTATCTCGAAATAAATAGTTTAATTTATGGTTAAGCTAGCGTTAATTAACCATTCAATCTCCAAATATAACATACAACTATTTCTATGTTATTCTAAGCTCTTTCAAGTTATACAGCATTTATGCACTAGTGTTACAAGACCCATAACGCAAAAATCAACTAGAAATCTGACTCAATACCATATATATACCCAATATATTCTTACATGATTCCAGTGCATATGGAAGTAAGGGAACTGAATAACATTAATTTAATCAGATAACATGTGAAGTGGCGATAATACACCATAGTAATGTGAATAATATAATTCATCTTGTGGGGTATAGACAGGAAAAAATTATAAATAAAACGACTTATTCAATTAGGCTAATCAACAATTTCACATTCTAACCCAAATACCTTTAAATAACTTTGAGATGAAGAAATGATGACTTTAGACCTAATAAATCTCATTGAATTTATAAACCGATATAAGTTAGATCACTATTAAAAACCTGAAAGCACTGGACGATCGTTTCACAATAGTATGTTGCCCCTTAGTAGCGCGCATCCACAAACCCAAACGCTGGGATCGGATCCAATACCTTCGGTCTGATTTCAATGAAATTTAATAATCTCCAAAACCGATTACTGGCATAATAAACCTGTTGATTGCCTAGCTTATGGGTTCAAACATAAAAATTAAAGTGAAATTCAGCGACTATTAGTATAAAACTTCACTTGAATTTGAAGATTATTTTGTATATCTACAAATTTGATTTATCACCATAAGTTTGATTTTTCTTAAGAACAGGAAAAGAAATAAATATCT
The DNA here is from genome assembly GCF_000237925.1 of Schistosoma mansoni. Taxonomy (NCBI): domain Eukaryota; kingdom Metazoa; phylum Platyhelminthes; class Trematoda; order Strigeidida; family Schistosomatidae; genus Schistosoma; species Schistosoma mansoni. Next base: position 220,755 of record NW_017386069.1, read on the forward strand.
AGTGTTATTGGTGGGGTTTTGTATAGTCTTTAGTAACCTGTATACAATCTAATCGATAGGAGTATAGTGAATAACAGATTGAACTTCACTATAAACAGGTAATAAATTGCATACTTTTCAATTATTTAAAATTAACTTATTTTAATTCAGAACTTAAAAATACCAAACTTTCCATAACCCAAAACATTATAAATCATTCAAAGAACTATACAAAAGATCAAATAGTATAACTTGATTAAATTAGCAAAAAATATTAAAACAAATTACTTGAACAGCAATACAGTAATAAGTATCAGCATCTAATCCAATAATTAAACCTTCTGTTACATCACCATGAACTGTTTGACGTTGACCAAGTTGATGTCTAGCACGATCTGATTCAAGTGAACGACAATCAGATATACGTGGCCAATACAAAATTCGATAGCCCCAAGTAGGACCTTCACCTTCTGATGGAAGAGGTGGATACCACCAAACACGAATAGAGGAACAATTGAATGCTCCAGCAGTTACACCACTTGGTGCATTTGTTGGTACACGAGTAGCAGACATTACTGTTACTGGCTCGCTTAAAGGGCCAGCACCCTAATGTACAGAGAAATATTAATAAAAATATTTGATAAGTAACAAAATGTAAAATATTTTTAATGAACCTAAAAATGAACTAAACAAAATTAAGAGTTAAGTACATGTTATGAAAAATATTAACTAATCTAAAAATAAGTTATTCTTTAGAAAGTGAAAGAAATTAGGTAGACTGAAGTTATTTACTAGTAGATATTTCTTCATAACTGTTTTTTTAGTTTAAAAGAAACAATATAATTACATTCACTTAGTATTGTTTGTTTGAATCTTCCCATTGATGTTTAGAACTGCAACTGGTCAGTCTCTTATTGGCCCATGTGAATACTGTGCGTATTGCCTCGATATAGCCTTGCACAAGCAAGTGGCTATCAGCACTCAGTAGCTGATTGGATAACGCGATGGCGTTTGAAGCGAAAGGTACTGGGTTCAAGTCCCAGAGTGAACATCAACTTTGAGATGCAGGTACATCCAGCTGACGATTCCCTAATAGGACGAGACGCGCGTCCTAGATTCCACTGCTAGCCACTATCCATCTTTGCTTACAGTATAATTACAGTTTTCTTTTAATTTGACCATAATTATTGGGACAAACCATTGATGCATAATTTTAATTGACAAAACTTTGAAAATATTTCCAACTGTTAACCTACTGAGTGAGAGTATATATCAGTTGCTTCAATCTTAGTAAATGAGTTCATTTCAAATATATACCACCACGAAAGACATTTGAGGGAATAAACAATTGTACTACACCAGTACAGTTATGATAGTGTGTGCAGAGAACAGACTATATCAATTCTAGTGAACTTGACAATTGTTTCACTATTACGTGGAAACCTATTATTGCCCTTATACATAAAGATGGTATTTTCAAATTTATATGACAAGCATATCCAATCTTAACAAGAATCCTTAGGTCAAGAATATAAGATTATTTTATTTCCGACATATGACTGTAGATTATATAATCATCTGAATATTCCATAGTAATATATACGGAATCGGTGTATGAAAATATCACCACCTTAGTTAACGAATATCACATTTGATAATCATTACTGTTAGGCATTTGAGGTTAATAAACAAACGATTTATTTAATAACTATGAACTATAAATAGTTACTAAACAAGCAGTAAATTGTAGCAATAAATGTCTTTTAAGAAATGCATAAAAAGTGTTCGTAAATATTTTTATTTCTTACATCACATAGCGTTTATATTCTAGTTTTAAAAAAACACTCTGTTGTATCCCGTGGGAAATTATGAATGATAACTTTGTGAACTATTTATGGACCAATGTGATATGTTTATTTCCTACTGTATGATTGTTAAGTAACTAAACTATTCGTATTCGTGTTCCTCTTATCCTAAGCTTTATTTTGACCTATCAACTATTATTATACGATATACCATTCTTGAGTCATCCCCAGTCTATTGATTACTGTTCCCCCTATTCACAGCCACATTTGGCTAAATCTTGTACAAATGTTATTTTCTATTTTATGGTACGATGTGGTCTATTTGGTTGGTATCTAAACCCCAGTATGTTTGTGAATAATGATTCATATTACAGAGGCTGTTATTGGTGTTCTGGACTTAACTGGCTGGACTAGGCAGATAGCAGGACTGATAAGTACTCAAGACTGTTCATACAGTTTTTCGTGTATCATTGCTCCGATCGATAATTCGCTATTCTCTAATTGGGCGTTCATATACTAAACAGGGCACGCACGCAATCGATATAACAGACTCGATATCATATAAATTATTATATACTGCCGTTTTAAAACAAAATCATTTATACAAATAGTTTAAATCAAATTTTACCTCACTATTAACTGCTTGTACCATTACATCATATGGTTTGTAAAATAGATTATCACCAAGTGTCAATGTGTATTGCATAAATTTTCCATCATCTGACATTTTAGCTGTCCATAAATCATGAATAGAATATTCTGCATTTTCTTTAGCTTTAATATGAGCTCTATAATGAAAATTCGGCCCATTTTCATTGACACGTTTTAATGGTATCCATTTAAATACTAATGTTCCATGTTTACCTCCACCACCAGTTACATTTTGTGGTATTAAAGTAGGTTTAGTTGGTAAAGTAGTAAAAGATAAACTTGGTGGACTAGGTTCACCTAAACCTAAAGCATTCCCTGCACGTACACGTATTCTATAAGCCATATTAGCAGCTAAATTGCGAACGACAGTCATTCGGCGATCTGTTTAAAAAAGATAGTGAATAAACACGTAAATAATGATTGTAATAATTATCAAGTTTAAAACAAATTTGAAAAAAATTATAACTTCAAATCTTTTTCTTTCAAATAAAAGAATCATCATCCAATTTATTAGGACAAGGTGCTAAAACTTTCATCAGCCAGGAACATGAAAATCAGTTAAATAACCAGTGTTGATTTGCGAGAATTTTTTGGTCATATTAATCAGATTGCGATAGAGACATGTGAAATCAAATGAAAAATTGTGTTTTTTTAAAAATATGTTCAAGTTAAAAGCCTATGGTCGTGTTAGTTGACTCAAATTAATGATGACCATGAACAATAGTACAAAAATCCTGATACGGAATGTCCTTGAATGATGTATTTCATGTGTACCATGTAGCAGATAAAGCATGAACGAGAACTGGATAGATAGAGTCGGATAGGATGTTACTAAACTACCCGATCTAATTAAGTATGAATTGTATAACGCATGAGAATAGATGAAGTAGAAAATACAAGTAGACAGACATATATACCTAAAGCGCACTCATGTATTATAGAAAGCATACAATCCAATTTTTACAGGGTTGAAAACAACAAATGGGAATATACCTGGATAGTTCACGAAATAATTCATCAGACTATGATGACATTTAATAGTTATGGCCTGGTGCAGACAAACAGGTAGTTATATGATCTGGATGAATAACATGAGATCTCACAAGCGGCCCATATACGTTCCCTGTATCAACTGATGTGATGTACTTAAAACTGGTCTAAGCAATCATCAAACCTTTTGGTTTAAATCGCGGACTGATTTTAAACAAGCACTGAAAGCCAGGAAATAATGAATATCAATCTCGTCATAGGATGGGACTCTACAGCGGCACTCATCCCGTATGGTAATTTTAATCATGTCGAGGCTAGTAATTAATTTTGAAGGATAACTCCGGAAGATTTAGTGAGGAGCCGTGACCAACTTATTTCAACCATATTGGTAATGAGGCAGTTGTTTTCCAATGACACTAGAAAATAGCTGTGCAATATCGCCGAATAATTCGTGTTAGAAATGCAAACCATTGGTCTTCAGCGTTAAATCGAAGGTCCCTGATGATGTCATGGATTTCCACTGCTGAGTTGCACACTAGAATGAGACAGCTATCTAGCGTTCTCTCATTTTTTAACAGTTATTTAACCAAGGTCAGTTTGGGATTTTACATAGCAGAAAAGGATCGTGGCTAGAAGTGAAATCCAGGAAGCGCTTGTAACTTAAGACAATATTGAGGCAATCCGCACAGGTTACATATATTCCAATAAGCGACTGATCAACTGCAGTCGTCAACATCAATAGGAAGATTCAAAGAACCAATACAAAATGAATTAAAATTTCTACAAAGCTCTATGATAATTACCAAGTCTATTTTGTCTCAACTGAGAAGTTTAAATGTATTGTGCTCCCCAAGAGATACGACGATCTCGGTTTCAATTGGTAAGTGGACTTGATTTTATACTTCTGGTGCGTTCTAAACTTCAGCGGAACTATATTTTATCACTCTGGTTTTCTATAGTTCATTAACTTAAGCCACTTAATGATGTAAATTAAAAATTAGCTAAGAAGTAAACCACTTTAGCGGTTATCACATAAATGTTTAGAAAAGATTCATGATACCTCAATAAGTACTTGAAGATCTTGATCAGTTTTTCACTGGAGTGAATTCAGTGGAGTTTGTTTAGTAAGAACAAATGAACCGAGGGAATTGAATAGATAAATAAATTTTATAATTCTCTTTAGTGGTAATTTCAGCTCGGTAAATTAATGATCAATTGCAGATTACGATGCTGGATGATTCTGGTTCAAGTGGAAGTATCAGTTCATTCAAGACCGCAAGTATCCCTTTCTAATGAATCACAACTGCCACAAAATCTATGCCTAGATTTCCCTTATACCTACCCACAACCATTTAAGAAACATAAATATGTATGCTTAAATTTACCTGATGGTTTAAGCAGTTTTGTACTAGATATACTAACATTAGAAGCCATAATCATCCATTGATTAGGTGGATCATACATTGCATTAGCTTCAATTTGAAAATATAATATTTGAAATAAATGTGATGTACCAACAGCCCAACTAACGTTTACTCGATCTACTCCAACATGAGGATCAACTACAACACCTGAAATAATTCATGTAGAGAAAACATGAACAAGTTTTCTTACAATAAATACACAGATATATAGCATAACGATAATAAAACTATGTTAAACTTCTTTTCAAGTAGAAACTACTTAAACGTTTTCAAGAAGAATTAGTTGTCTCTAGTCAATAAACTGTATAACATCGTATTATTTAATCTATATAATAATTATTTTTATTTAAGTAGTGTGATATGAAGACGTACTTTGTCATAACTTCGTGATACGAAAGTGTAATACACCTTGAACTGTTGAATTACACATTAATTTCAATAAGAAATATAATGTCAAACTAGCGAACTCGGGAACAATAAAAACAAGGACAATTAATAAAAACCATCAGTCATACCATTCTGCATAATAAATCATAACTCAATATTACTCAGAACAAGTTTAAAGTGAAAGCTGTTTTCCGATGTTGTGTTTTTCTTTATCTCATAATCCTGACAGACATAGTTTTCTCACATCATTATCTCAGTTTATCTTTGGAACCGAGTGTTTTAAAATATAGCTATACTTAATCAATAAATTATATAGTTATATAGCTTTTGAAAAGATTTTCCTGTCTACTTTAAATGTAGTTTTGGATCATGTATTGGGGTTATCTGTACCTGTTTTGTGTGCCATGAGACTTAAGTGGTTCAAAACTCAATCTAACGCAAGGGTTATAAGATACTCATCATTGTGAATTTTTTAACTAAGATTATAACAGGACTGTTCCCCAATATTCCTTAATTTTCAGTTATTTATCCAGTTGTTGTGATGCTCACGTTAAAAATTATCTTTGTTTGGAAGAAGCAAATAGTTGATTCAATAATTTAGTTATTTGTTAGCTAAAGTAGTTAACACCACCGATCCCGTAAATTGAATTCATATATTCGATGACTAAATAACTACTGTCAAGTGTTACCTACTTCAATGTATTCGAAATTGACTATTGACTAAATAAGTAAACTATCTATATAATTTAGAAATTAAGATATAGTTTATGACTATAAATCTGAATTTATCGTCTTTATTTTCCTCTTTCTATCGATGAACTTTACATTAAATTTATAAACAAAAAACTGTATGCTAAAACTATCTTATACACAAATCCCATACCGCCACATGGTCCAGGAGGTCCTGCTATTCGGATAACACCACTAGATGATTGTGAATTCAATGGAGTTTCTGCTGCACATGTATAATTCCCAGAGTTTTCAAATTGAACATTAACTATTTTTAATGTCCCAAAATAATTTCCATACGGTCTATAAAGTTGAGCAAGTTCATATCGTCTAGCATCTAAATCTAATCGGTCAAATTTAAGATTTACACCCTAGTAAATAAACATTTTTTGAAAAAAAAGAGGAAACAAGAAATAAGATAAGTGGGATTTAAAAAATTCTGTAAAAAATAAAATGAACAAAGTTAGTTTTTAGCATTTTAAAGTCGTTAACTGTTCACTTAACGATCTAATCAAAAAAAACAACCCTGAGAACGCACACAACAAAGTCTTCTGACCTTACATAATTTTCTTTTTATATACAAATAATATACAATGTCTATAAGTTTGTTAAGTTGAAGCTCAAATAAATTTTAGCTAATTTATCTGACTTCAAACATGCTTGGATCCTTAGTGAAAGTTAAACATATTAGTTAAATGCATCAACTGAAGTATATAGAGCTAGTTTTGTACCTATAACCAGATATATGTCCGGACAACGTGGAAGACCAGGAGGATATATGTACAATATGTTTCATAGTTAATGTACATTAAATAACATTAAATTCTTTTGCGAGTGTCAGTCCAGTGGTTATAACATCCAACTTTTGACTAAATGAGTTTAAAATCCGCTCCAGCTACTTTTGTTTTATCGACTGTACAGTATTACTAGTTCTTATTTAAAGCATGAGCTGAAATCAGAGTACATGAAATCGTGCTTGTTTACTGAATAACATCATTTTCCCCATGCAATATATTTTTTTCAGTAAAAATCAAAGTAATGTAACTAATAAACACCTTTGCATTGTTGAAATAAAAAACATTTTATTCTAAGTTTACTTTCAAATATATTAGGCTCAGAATACACAAGCTCATTAACATGTAGCCAAATAATTTTTCATAGTTGAAATCATGAGTCAATTGAAGCTAGATCACCATGGAAAACCTGGAAGCACTGGATGACCGTTTCGTCCTATCATGAGACTCCTCAGCAGTGCGCATCCACGATCCCGCCTCGCGAGATTTGAAACCAGTCTCGCGCCAGAGCACTTAACCGATAGACCACTAAGCCGGCATCCAACGGTGTTAATGTCTGACTTCAACCAATCCACGAAATCTGAGCTTGCAGTGAAATCGTAAACCTTTTTTTCGTCTTATCCATGACTTGTCAGCCAGCTGTTTCTGGATCCAAATGTTGATGTTTACACTGGGACTCAAACCCAATCCGTTTCGCTTCAAGTTAGAAAGTGTTATAAATTGAGCTACGGGATCCAAAGCCCCAATAGCTTGCGAAACTCGTATGATATTTAATTACTGTTCGGAAGGTAGCGGGTTCGAGGCACAGTTTTAACATCAACATCGAGGCGTAGGTGTATCCAACTAGCGAGTTCCAAATAGGACGAAATGAGAGTCATAAGTTTTATTTTGTTAATGTTTAGTTTGTTATATTTCTCTTTCATTATTGAACTCTTATTTTATGCTCATTTGAACCAATCCCCTTTCCTCATACATTTCGACTCACTCAATTCTCTTAAGTTATGTTGAACTCATCAAATCTTATTTAATCGTTACATAACCCATCTTGCCAGTTTCTTTAATTCCAGAAATCTTGTGCAAACCCTTCATTACCTCCATAATTATCACACAATTTATCTTATCTGTCTCTGAAATTCACTCAATTATTACGTCACCCACCCCTCAATGTTTGTTTTGAATCCAGCACTAAGTGACTTCCACCTGTTCTTGCAGACATATATATAGTGATTATTGATAACCTTGGTCATTCCCATTCTTTACATTCACTTATGTCAATTGTTTTACACTATATCTTACCTCAATGTAAAATTTTAATACATATTTAGTTGTAAGCAGCTGATGAGAAACCACGAAATATAATGAATTCATATTATTCTGCATCCATGTTCGTTCTAGTTTTATTTAAATTCATAAAGAGAACTAACTCCATGAAATTTTTGAAAAATCACCTGTTATGATAATTATATTTACCAGAAGGGGGTTTTGTGGAGATTTCGGTAACTTTATATAGTCGAGATCATGACTCAATTGAAGCTAGACCACCATGGAAAACCTGGAAGCACTGGACGGCCGTTTCGTTGAGTGCGCACTGCTGAGGAGTC
>NW_017386069.1:229314-270149 GCF_000237925.1 Schistosoma mansoni
ATCTACGCCCTTTACTATACATACCTCAAAATACCAAGCATAATTCACATCTAAATATGATGAACTTTGAACACGACAAGGGAGAAGTACAGTGGAATTTCGATAGACAACACGTGAAATTGGTGTTAAGCTCATTTTTAATTGTGGAATTATTGTTAATAAGGCACTTGATTCTGCTTGACCTAAAGTATTTTTTGCAATACAAGTGTATTGTCCAGCATCTGATTCCACAAGATCAACGATTAATAAATTTTTACTAGGTAGTTTGCAGTATTTAGTTGCACACTATGAAAAAAACCGAAAAAAAGAATAAATATTTGAATTAATGTTATGTATAATATGGTAATGAGTAATGGATTGTGTATGTTCAATATTACAAGTTGGCTAGAATTGGAAAGATGATCCACTGCATCTCAGTTAAGAAGTGTAAAGCCTTGATTTTGATCCCTGGCAAAGTTATCGATTCACACTCTGAAGAAATAGTTATTCCACCCCTACCATTTTTTATGATTATCCAACTAAATTCAATCTGTGATGCAAATTATCTTCAAAAGAATATGCTCGTTAACTTCAACCAAGCGATTGTTTTTAAGTATCTTTATAAAACATTTTCATTCTAAAGAAATAAACAATCACACCTTTTGAATTAAAAACCTTTTAGTACGTACATAGCATTGAAACGTTTTTGCAGTTGAACATAAAAGCTCTGAAAATCTTGTCAATGACAATAATTTTCAAAAATAAAAGACTTAAATGTTACAAGTGGCATTTCCTAGCTTCATTCTACTAGTGAAGCAAATAATTACCATTTTTCAAAATCCTTTCGACAATTTGTTTTGTTGTCAGTTTATGACACATAAACTTGTGAATTACAACTAAATAAGTAGAAATTAATGTACTCAGTACACAAACCTAAACGTTCTTTCCATTCTATGCTAGAGTTTTAAAGTTATTTATTATTTAGGATTTCCATAGTGAATTATGGCTTTTATTTTGGCGAGACTATAATTTATAGACAAACCAGTCAGATATAAGATAACAAGTCATGGATTTTAGCGCAAAACTCATTCATATTTTGGCTAAATAGCGTTTTGGCACTATAGCTGATGTCAGTTCATTATGAAAACCCTAGATCTAATTCCTAATCCTAACCATCAACTGCAAATCATAATCCTAATTCCTAACGCTGGTTTATAACCAACCCTCATTTAGTCCTTGTTAGTAAGTGGACATTCTCAAGGTCACTTTAGCACCACTCAAAGATCGTCCATAAATTATAGTCTCACCTTTCACAGGTATTTTTCTAGTGAATAACACAAAGTGGGTCAAACTACGTGACTAAACAACAGAATTAAGATTGAAGAACCCAGTTAGTACCACTTCAGTATTGTTTACAATAGTTGTTAAGATTGTCTTATTTTAGGCAGCATCTAAGCAGTGGGAAGGTATATGTACTCATATACAATCATTTAAATGATAGATAAAAAGACTAATAATTAAACATTTTACCAAATACTTTCCATAAAGGAAAATTTTGAAATGCAAAAGTTAGCGAAAAATTGTTAACCACTTGCATACTTACAGTATAACCGAAACGTCACAAGCATTTTTTTTTACATATGATGTAATTTCTTATAACTATTGACATATTTGAGTGATTTAAGGAATAGTAAACTCAAACAAGATGAAAGTGTAGATTCAATGTTTTCTACCAATTTCCCATAATCAATGAATCTTAAATACAGTGGACTGTATTGTAAAAATAATTAAATTCAAAATCAAAATGCTAACATACTAAGAAGAAATTTGGTCAGCATAAAAGTTTAATCAGAGTTTTACTATTTATTTATCTAAACAAATACATATTGGTACAAAGGGGCACCAGATACACATGCGCCACACAAAACAACGAGAATGGGAAGAGAAAAGGGGTAAGATGCATACATGAAAAAAAATAAGAGTAATGATGGGGGAAACTGAAATGTACAACCAGAAGACTCTTTCAGTTAAGAAAGTTAGAACCACTCTTTATGTAGAAAGTAAAAGAAGGTTGCAGCAGGATCGCTACTGGCTTCTATTCTGAGCCATATCTGATAACGTCTCTAGCCACTGTGTTGCACCATCTCTCGGACCCCAGCCAGGGAGTCGTGAAGGACCAACAGAAGCTAGCCTTTTGCAGCTTTCTTTCATGCCACGACACCATGTCATACACTGACCTCCTCTCCGCTTTTTCCAACCAGTCCCAGAGTCGGCAAATAATGCACGACGTGGAAGTCTCTGGGACGACATTCGTAAAACATGTCCAAGCCACCGAAGTCGGTGTTTCAAGATGGTGACACCAATTAAATTATCGTCTCGGCGCCCGAACACACGATGCCGAACCTCTGCATTACTAACATGGTGTTGTCACTGGATGTTAGCAATCTTTCGGAGACAACGATGATCGAACACAGAGTCGTCCAACATCCTCAACTCGGAGAGACCAGGTTTCACAAGCATAGAGTAAAACTGCTCTCACCGACGCGTTGTAGATCCGACCCTTTACAGCCAGACTAACATCACGAAGGCTCCAAAGATGGCCCAGATTGGCATAAGCCGCTCTGGCTTTCATTATACGTTCATCGATCTCATCACTCACGCCACCACCAGCACTTATATAGCTACCTAGATACACGAACTTCTCAACTACTTCAATCTCCTCACCATCCAGGGTGAGTACAGGATGAGAATCCTGCCAGTCTTGTAGGAGTACTTTGCACTTGGAGGGTGCAAAGCACATGCCGTACCTGCGGACACTGATTGCCAACTGATTAAGTGCGGATTGCATGGCTTGAGCATTATCGCACAGTAAGACAATATCATCCGCATACTCAAGGTCGACAAGTCTTTCTCCAGGCAGCAGATCCACATCGCCATTACTTACATTCATCAGAGCTGTTTCCAAAATGTCATCGATGGCAAAGTTGAAGAGGAATGGTGAGATTGGGCAACCCTACCTAATCCCATTGCTTGAATGGAACAAGGGAGAAACGTGGTTGTATGCCCTCACTCTGCCTGAGAAAATTTAAAATTATTTGAACTAATTTCCTATTTTGAGTCATTAGTTTAAAATAATTAAACATTTTCTTAATCAGTTTAGGATGTTGTTGCCAGTACTGATTTTATTCAGTATAAAAAAAATAGCAATCAACATCTGTACACCGATGATTTAATCTTTAAAATATTCACTTCAGTAACACTTATTAAAATCTGGATGTCATTTAAATGCAATGATCAAAAGTACCACAGCTGAGATATAGCAACATTGCTGTAAGTGTTTCAGATATTAATTTTGTTATATTATAAGTAAGGAAAATCGAATTTTTGAGAACGTATAGACTGGTAAAAACCTACATTTGCAGTTCCCGTTTCCGGATCTAACCAACTGTCACTAGTAGTTAGAACAGTTCCATCATGAAGCCACTCTACAGTCATTGCAGGTGCTCCTTCAGGTTGACATTCCATGACTGCAGTGCTTCCAACCATACCTTCATTAGGCATAACAGGATGTTTGCGAAATGTTGGTGCTAATTCTAATACACGTACTTCAGCAGATGAAGCTTCACTACCCAAACTATTCCATGCTAAACAAGTAAACATACCAGAATCTGAAAGTTTAACCTGAAATAACAGAATAAAAAAGAATGTGATAAAGAACCTAGTTTTTAGTGTTGCATTTATGTTATATGAATACAATTTTTTAAAAATGTTGCAATAAGATTATTTTAAACAAATAGTAATTATTTTTTTGTATTTTTTTTAGATTTCCTAAGCCACTACAGTTATCAGTACGATTAGTTTGTTTGGTCTTCTCTGATCATTATTCAATGATTTGCTGCCAACGTGGTTGAAATGTTTATCTATAAAATATGCAGTTTAAAGACTCTATTCATAGACTCACCTAAAAAAATGGTTTTTTTGTATCCTGTGGAAAGAATGAAATTTTCATCATATTCACTCAAACACACAAAAAAATATTAAGGATGCAAAAGCTAAAATCTACTTTTTACAATCTTAGATTATAAATTTTTCCATCGAAAACAAAACGCCAATTGGAATTACGGCATACATTTGAACTCTACAATGTTCTATTATTTGGTGAACATTTTGGTGCTTAACTCGAATAATTGCTTTACTAGCAACGAGATGTTTCAAGGTCAGTTTCGTTACATGGAAGTTAAACAAATCACACTCCTTTTTACATATTGATAATAAGTAGAGACGGAATCATATCAGATTCTTATAAATAATATAGCAATTATGCTGTCGTTTAGTTATATTACTTATGGGCAACAGTTATTTAGGTTCATATTTTTCGTTGCGCTAATTTAATGGGTTTTAACAGCTTTATTACTATATTATAAGTTAATTTAAATAATATGTAGTCGGACGATTTGAAGATAATAAATGTAACGGGCCAGAGTAACAATGAATTTTCCCAAGTTCTGATGGAAAATTATGATTCTTAGAGTTCACTCGTGTACGGAGTTGGAGAGTCTTCATCGATGATACTGGATGATTGTTACCCAATATCAACAAAAGTGTGAGGTTGGGAATCTGGACCATATATTCTAAAAATCCATCTAAATATATTAACATCTCCTGGAAACTGGAAGATACACACTACTAAGATGTTACAAATCAGGGGAAAACAGTTGAATACTGCTCCTTGAATTTCCATAGTACCCAATCGGATATGAGCTCATAACAATAAACATCTAATGTAACCGATATTTATTTTGTTATAATGATCTTACCACCTTTTCTTTGTCTGAGGATCATATCGAGTACTTGTCACCATCTAAAAAAGGTAATTTCGTAACTCCAACTAATATTAATTATACATCAGAAGAGGGTTTCGTGGATATTTCAATACTTTCATAGTTGAAATCATGAGTCAATTGAAGCTAGATCACCATAGAAAACCTGGAAGCACTGGACGGCCGTTTCGTCCTATTATGGGACTCCTCGGCAGTGCGCATCCACGATCCCGCACCCTCGAGATTCGAACCCAGGACCTACCAGCTTCGCACCGGAGCACTTAACCGATATTAATTAAATGTATATTAATACATATTATTACAATTTGAAGATACTCGATTGAAACCCAGAGTATAAATGAGCAGTCAACAAATATAACACTCTAGAATCCTTTGGTTAATAAGCATTTCAGAGATTTACAACCACAAAGTATAACCCAAAACCGTAGTAACTGATATGTTTAATTGAGGGCTAATAATACTTTTCATCAGAATTCTTATCTAATATTTAAATACCAAAACGATGTTTAATAGTATTACACACATTATAAAGTTATTTTCATTCAGTGTTCTAATTGATGTAAAATGAATCACAGATCGTCTAAATAATACTTTGAAAACAGGATATGGACTTATCAGAACTAATGAAATAAGTTTGGAAGCAATCCTCATCACAATCTGACATCAATCGAATGATTATTGAAACCTAGGGACAAGTGGACAATTATTTTGCTCGTATTTACAACTCTTCATCTATTCATAGCGACAACTTTAAATAAAATCAAAGTCACGAGCAGAAATAATTTACTTTATACCGAAAGATTAAATACTGAATAGTTATCTTGTCATTACAGACCATTAGTGGTCGTTTCTTTCCTACATAAACACAAGCAACAAAAGATTGAATATATATGCTGGGTTATAATTTTTCTTTAAAATTATAAATAAATTACTTTTTGAATACGTAAAGTTGAACGTGTTGGACCGTCACGTATTATAGTATATTGTGTTGGATTGAGTTTACCAGTAGCAATTAATTGACTCACTGTTATATCATTTCTATACCATTCATGTGTAGGATTTGGAATACCAGATGCTTCACATGTTAAAAACACATCAGAATTTATATCAACAACAGTATTTTGTAAAGGTGTTGTAAAATATGGTTTAGCGGTGATTTTCAGATTTAAAGTTTTAGGTCTAGCCATCTTTCCAAGTGAATCTTCAACCTAATTTATAAGAAAATGAAGAATTAAATATTTGTGCAATTGCTATTGAAATTAAGTTAGTTCTAAAATAAAAGTAAGTTACTTTAATCATATCAGTTTCTTGTAACTACTTAAAAACATTTGAGTAGCCTCAAATATCAAATGATAAAGAAGTATCGGTATCACTTATTCTTATACTTGAAAGAACGAGGAATCACTGCATTTCCTATAATGTGAAGTAAGAACACCAGAACTGGTACAAGTAAAGATTTGTTAAAAACCGAAACGCGACAATCCTAGTCGAAAATAGATTCAATATATATTGATTGGACACTCACTTTGATTAGTGATTAGAATAAGATCTCATATATAAAAAGTACCTAGAGTTATAACAAATCCACATGTTGTCTATCATAATGAGCATAGTTTACGTTAATTTCATCCAAAAGTATCCTAACTCAAAATAACATCATATTCAAACAAATCAATATTATAACAAATAAGATATCATACTGGAAAGCTACAGCAAATATTACCCTAAAGAATTAAAAACGGAAATAATTTTCCGAAAGAATCACAATTAGTTAAAAATGTGATTTCGCCATTTTCATCCCGTTATATCAGACTATTGTTTGTAAAATAATTTAAATACAAGAAGCATATTATAGTTTAGAATAACATATAAAGAGAAGGTTTACAACGTACGAAAAAATTCACTGATATTGTTAAGCATAATCGAAGCCTCAGGACAAACAAATACGTGACGAGAGAAAATCTCGGAATCAAAAACAGGATTTGTGAGCTCTAATTAATGCCGTTACTAAGACATTAATTGCATCAATGTACATTTCAAAGAAAAACATGCCTCCTCCAACATTTGTATGGGATTTATTTACAAAAACATGATTAACTACGCAACAGCCAATAGCTGTGTCGGAAACGGCAACTCACAACAGAAATGGGAAAACCAATTAAGTTTACTATTAAAAATAAATCAATATTGCATGGGCCTAGAACAGATTGACGTAACTTTAGAAATTGATGAGAAGATAAAACTATAGTAACAAATAGACTGGATATAGCAAGCTCATGTAAATACCTGAAAATACCAAACAACAACAAGGCCTCACTTTCTATATACACAAAAATTTATTAGCTACTCTATATTAGTGAGTAGTATAATGTAGTTTACAAAAGGAACTCAACAAGAAAATATAGATGAAAACCGAAAACAGAATTAACAGGGATTAAAATGCGATTAATTCTGTGTGACCAATTAGAAAACAGTCTAACAACGTACATTACATTCATATTCGCCTTGATCTTCAGGTTGTACATTTGGTAGTTCAATTACACGATCATAATCTTTTAAACTATCTGTTCGAAGAGGTGCACCATCCAACTGAATATAAATAATGCAAGCAGAACAAAAAAAAGAAGTTAAGAATTACCATAATAGTGTGGAGAAAGCACGTTGTAAACTAATTTATAAAATCAGCATTTATCGAGACCGAAACATCAACAACAGAATATTGACAACTCTTTTGTAGAAGGAATTTAAAGGCTATTTAGGTACAGTTAAATCAAATCATTTGGTTTTAAAATACTGAAAGACTTTCCATCATAAAAATTAGGATGGCATTGTTGTTCATCACTCATATGTCATCCTGATCAGTTTAATCGTCTTTATATATGAATATAAATATTGTTGTATATTAGGTGAGCAAAGCTTGACGATCTAATTTCAAGCAGTATTGCTCACTTACGTATTAACTATTCTGATCTTAACATGTTTAAAGTTATGGTGGTAGTTTGTTTGTTGTAAAGAAATAGTAAATTAAATTATTCCTCAAAACTGAAAAACTTTGAAAGAAAATGTTTGGAGTGATTGATGGAAAAAGAAATTACTCACACAAATTGAAATTAAGACGCAGAATGAAAGAAGTAGGAGTAATTACGGGAAAAATTGGTAGCTAAAACACTGTGGAATAAGCAGGATGAAAAAAGATTTTCGTACAAGTATAAATGAATGGTTACTCTTTAGCCAGGTAACAATTATAAACTCTGAAAATATGTATCACACTAAACAAATAATTTGAATGTTCATTAGTAGAATATTCAAAATACGTCAAAAGAATGAATCTGCTTAGGTTAAAAAGAGAATGAATTCACCGACATATCAGAAGAAATAGACTGCAACATATATAGACTTGAAATGTGTTTCATTTTGTAAAAGTTTTAACCCGTTAATAAAGCTTGAAAGCAAATGAATAAAGTATAAACGGCCCATCAAAATGTTTGAAAATTCATAGTCTGATTAAAAAAAAGCTGAAAATTTTATTGTCTACCGAAATCAAGCAATTTTCCTAGATAGAAGATATCTATGAAATAGGTTATATTTTTATGGTTTCGAATTTTATTAAACTTTTTCCCAAAAAATATACAGAAAGCGATAATTATTTCAGAATATTGTAACAACTTGTCGTTTACCGTGAAAGTAGTTTCTACAAAAAAAGAATTACTTATGTAGCCACGTTAGTTTGATAAGTCTTGTCGTAACACCAAGGACAGGAATAAAAACTAAGGCTACCATAGGATTTAGGAGGTATATAATGTAATTAGTTAATACGGGCAAATGGGAGTCACTAGAATGTATTATATATCCCAAGGTGTAATAAACAGTTGAGAAGAATATAGTTTATAGGTTGATAGCAAATTACTAGGGAGAAAAGATAAAGAAAAAACTCAATACTTTTGGTATTCTTGAAGCATCACTAGTAGAAACTTACTCTACGCCACGAGTATTTAAGACCGTCCAGTTGACTGTAACCAGCAGCAAAACACTCAAGGCGAACAAGTTGACCACGTTGAGGATTTGTTGGCCAAACAGCTGGGAAATCATCATATATCCTCGGATCTTGTCTCGGCTCATTACTATACCGCACAGTGAAAGGCATATCTGGAAGTTTCGGTGAATCATACATACGGTGGCCGTCAAACTGCATTGTTATCATACAAACGTAGACCCCACTGTCCTGTTAATAGATAGATACGTATATATTAGTAGAAGCTATCAACTTCCTATTTTCAGTGTATAAATATAACATACAAAATCTAATATTAAGTAAGATAAAAACGACTTTGGATGAGCACAACCAGATTTAGATTAAAGTATACTGTACTTTTACGCATTGTTTGTGTACCAAAATGGCTCGATAGATATCACTACCTTGAATAACTTGGGCTCCAGAAGGTTTATTGACTAAATAAGGTCTCAAAAACTTGATATTATACTATATGTATATTCTACAAATAAACAGTTTGCTCAGATAATATGAGTCAAATAAAAACCCGGTGAAATGATTAGATTTAATCTTATTCTATCGGTGTTATTTATCTGTGATTGTTCATATTTTTCCATGCTTCATCTCTTTAAGACTAAATTTATGTACATACAATACGATCGAAAAGGTAATTTGTGTAACATAATTTGCATTAAGTACCATTATTTAAAGCAATTGGAAATTGACCAACAAAACTGATTTAATGAGATAAAAGGCCATATAGCATTAAGATTCTAAAATATTTCGAAAGGATTGAAATATTAGGTGACTGCAGTCCACAAAAATGCTCCTTGCTTTAAAAACTAATGTTAGGGTTACCAATCTGTAGTCAACATTAGTAGGTTTGTTTTACTTTCATTTGACTTCAGCTATTTCATCCTTCAAAAATGCTCCCAAATACATTAAAATATGACTAACTAGTTATTTATACAAAAAAACACTTTCTTCGATTCTGCAACTCCTAATATGCTATCACACACACATTTTACTTTCGGATACCAAAATTATGAACTCAACCTTATAGAAAGAAACTATTTCAAATAATGCAGTTGAAACCATAATAATACATCACTAACAGGTCATATTCTCTGCCCTATTTCTTGATTTAAATCATTCACGTATTGAAAAAGTCAACATATTTGAAAACCGTTTGACTGAAGTATAAAGCTCTGAACAAAGTGACAGAGAAAATTAACTTGATGTCAAGTTATATTTCAAGCAACAAACTTACCAGTTAATCATGACTTTATAACATTCTTAATCATTTTTAAGTACTCTCAACCCATACATATAATAAATTTATTACTTACCACCACTGTAACCTCAGAAAAGCCAATAAGGCCTTTTGCCTGAGAAATAAATAAATTTCTACGATATTCTGGCAAAACTGGTTCCAGTTCACCATTCTTGTTCATATACACGGTATAAAGTAAACCTTAACAAACAACAAGAATTAAATTCTGAGTGTTAATATTGTTTTCGCAGGCAATCACCCTAAACTTTAATATAGATTTCTGCAGATGTTCAATAAATGTCACATTGTATAGTTTCACTCCATTACATTGAAAAATGAATTTAAAGGAGCTAAGACATGAAAAAGCGTGCACTAATCATTTATTGGGTTAATGGAGCTAACATATTAGTTAATTCTTTTTTGGGATCCTCGGCATTTTGTCGGTTCAAGCATTATTCCAAAAAGATATTAGTTCAAATAAATCGTCATTAAGAATTAACAACTAACAGGTGGCTAAAAATGTCATTTATTTAGGGAAATATATGAAGTTTGCCTCAGTTTTATGACGAAAAGTTGTGAGAGAAACCTTAAATATTAACGTCAGTAAAAAATATTATCCGAATTTATTTTCTATATTTTACTGCTCCTAGTAATTTCAAGACAGCTCCTGGGATTTATATTGACCTTTGTATGCCAACTTTGGTTTTTCCAACAGACCACTGCTTCCCATTAAATATATAAAAACCTTTTAGACAAAAATCCGTAAATGCAACTCATGTGGTAATTTTATTTGAGAGTTCAACTAGACATGCCAAGATGTTTATAAAAGATTACAAATGAACCACAGTTTAGGATGTAATTTTGTGTCAAAGCCATGACAAAGGTAATAATGGTTTGATCAATAAAGCAAGTGATAAGCTAAAACAATTTTACACCTAATCAGGGAGATGTTGAACTGACAAAGAAATATCTAACGGTAAAATATTACGATAGTTGGTAACCGTAAATCTCTTAAGATAGCATACAATATACTAACTTAAGCCTATGTATCCTTTACATATAGAATAAAAACACGATTTACATCATTGCTTGTCACTGAAAAGTAAGTCCGATTTTTAAAAATCATGATTTTATAGTTCTTGTTGTCAAGTATTTCAACTCAACTGATAGGACCATATTTGACTTTGTAACTAGGCCACGTGATTTAAATGAAGATTTCAATACTAAATATTATAATCATGAATGTTAGTAACGAAAACATGAGTGGGTGATAAACTTGTCAATATTCAGTTCTCTCAATTACAGTATAAAAAGTAAAAATATAAATGACGATTAATTTATCACTAAGCTGTGTTTAAGCTGGTGATTTATATAATTCATACTACTGGACCTATTTAAGATGAGTTAATAGAAAACAAAAGATGCTAGGTCACGTTAATTAACTCACTATCTGGAGGCGAATGAGCAGGAGGTTCACATGGCAAAGTCTCACTTTGATGTGACATCACTATCCTCTCATTTCGCGGCTGCTTAGGTGCTGTTTCAAGCTGTCCAAATATAATCCTTGCCGTTCGGCTGAGAATAGATCCATAAATATTCTTAGCTTCGCACTGAAACATTTGTGAGTCAGTTGAAGTATCGGGATTGTGAATAACTAAAGATCCCGCACTAATAGAAATGCGACCAGATGGTTCAGCTGCTGCGTCAATAAGTGTTCGATGCAAAATTGTGATTGTATCACCGGTACTGTTCGTCCTCATTTCAGTGCTAACATAATACCATTTATAGGTCGGTTGAGGGTTACCGTTTGCTTCACAACGCAACTCCGCATACTTTTCAGTACTCATATGATGAACGTATCTAAAACAAACTCCTCTAAAGTATTTGAATCTTACAATACATCTTTAGGATGAGCAATGAAACAAGGACCTCGAGCCATCCTGTTCGGAAAATCGCTTCCATATGCGAGGGACTTTGAGAGGGGCAGAAGTTGATTGGCATTTGCGACGGGAGCACGGCAAATATGACCCCTATGTGCAGTCGGTGTATCCAGATACCATCCCCAGCGATTTCTATCAGTACCATAAACAAGACGTGTACGAACCTTCGGAAATGTTGGACGTTCGGCAGGCTTAGGTATAGTGTCAAGCCACAGATGTAGTAACTCCGACCTAACACTCTGGTAACTCAGTGGATGACCCTCCCACATAAATTCACCAAAGGAGTCGGGGCGCATGACGCCAGCCGTATACCAGCGTAAACTACGTTTTGAAAAAGTCAACAGAAAAAACAGCCTACGATCGATTGACGGCAATATCGTTTAGCCTGTCAGCTACAAACTGGTGCTCTTCTAATGTGTCGATACGGAGTAATAATCCACCGTGTGTCTAAAAAATGTGGGGAGGATATTTACAAATTTACCTCGCAATTTTTTCTTGCTGCCAGATAATTTGATGGGTCTTGAACAAAAAACGAGTAACAGTTAGCTTCAAAATTAAACCATCCATCAGGGCAATCTGGCATTTAACTAGTTTTGAAAACTAATTGCTCACTTGTATCCCAAATATCATCTTGCGGACAACCAAACCAAGGATTGATCAAAGTTACTTCGCCTGATAAAACGTTGAAAACAAAGATAAACAGCCAGTAAAGCATTTAACGTCGGTTATTTCCGTGGCATTTCTATGAAACCGTATCCACATCCGCAATCCACATTTCGTAAGGGAAACCAAAGTATAATTTACATCCGTAGAACGTTTAAACAACAAAAATCAATGACACAAGGAAAAAGAATTTAAACACGGGCCACAAAATGTTCCAAGCATCTTCGCTATGTTATTCCATTTTTTCAACTACATAGTCTACGAAAACCGGAAAACTTTAGTGTAAAAGAGAAAAAATTCACTTCGATTTCTAGTATTTGCTATGATTGGTTGCAGACTCAATTCCCCAATGATGATTTTTCGATAATAGTAACGAAACAGGCACGTGGTGGATGGCTCAGATTTCGAAAAACGACTAATTCTAGCCTCACGAGTTATATTCAGACGACTTTAAAAGTGGTTTTCCAAATAGCACATTTTGATATTAATTAAACACTATTTAAACTTTTTGCTGTTAGAACCACTATTAAACACATAATTAACTCAGTATTATGTGATGTCATAGCCCTCTGGAAGTAGAAAAATTTTGACAATACTTTGACTGCGACTGCACTATTTATTATAAGAAGTTCCAAAAGAATTTAAGCTTTAGGATGAATACACCAGTTGGCATTTAACAAAAATGTGTGGGCTTTATTAAGCGTTAATTAACTGGAACATATTTTCCGACTACGAAGCGTTAGTGCAAACCATTTGCAATGAGTATGTGATGGATATTTAGGGTCTAACAGCGCTGTAACCCAAAACAACTTTGTGATCGAAATATTTTAAACCCGGTCCAATCGAAAGTTGGGAATGACGTTGTTCGAAGATATGTTTGGAAGGCACTTGATATTCCAAGTAGTTTTTAATCTAAGCTGGTTAGTTGTTGTGAGGGATGGGTAGAACGACGTACTCAATGATGATCTGGTGTGGATGCATGACCAAGCGCCATCAGCTAAGGTATGTTCAGCAAAACTAATGAGGTCAGTATCAGTGCCAAAGACTTACAGAATGCTTTGTTTCGGGGATTTATTTAACGCTAGCTGTGAAACTGTGCTTAGCGGAGTGCCCCAGGGTACAGTTTGGGAGCCAGTGTCAGTGATCTTCTTCGTCTTCTATCGACCTTGCTAAATGCTGATGATGTTAAGATATGGAGAGCGACAGAAACCAAAGGTGATAGTTCTGAACTTCGAGATGACCTAGAGAAATTATCTGAACTGTCTCAAACGTGACAGTTGCCGATAAATACTTCCAAGTGTATTGTGATGCATATTGGTCAACAAGGTACAAATATATACATGATGAATAACATTGAGCTACCTCTTGTCCAGACACATAGTGACTTAGGAGTCATCGTTAGTCATGACTTGAAAACTACTGCACTCTCCCGTGTGATAGCCGCCAAGGGTTTCAGAACCTCATCATCATTACGTAAGGCCTTTAGTCATGTCGACGCCAAAAAGCTTTTGACTTTGTATACAGTATTCGTGCGTCCTAAATTTGAGTATTGGACACAAGCAATAAGCCCTGTGCGAAAAAAGACATTGAACTTTTGAAAAAGGTCCAGAGATCAGCGACTACGCTGATTCCCTAAATAGCGAAGCTCCCGTATGCTGCTCAACTGGTTGAACTAAACCTATCCCTTTTGTCAAGTTGAAGAAATAGGGGTGACTTGATAACAGTTTTCAAATTTCCTAGTGATAAATCTGCACCTGACATGCCCTCATTTTTTTACGAACAGAGGGTTTACAAAGACACTCCGAAAAGGTTCTTAAGCCTATAACAAATTACTTTTCAGCTGTCTATCGACTTTTCCTTCGAAACATCAACGAGTGTAATTCATTACCTCAACACATGATTGGAGCTCCATTTGTCGAGTCTTTCAAAAGAAATTCGGATCAGCTGAGAGACCATCATTACCAGGACTAGTATAGGTCATCTAGCCTTTTGTCCATTCCAAACTGAAA
Organism: Schistosoma mansoni; assembly: GCF_000237925.1. Lineage (NCBI taxonomy): Eukaryota > Metazoa > Platyhelminthes > Trematoda > Strigeidida > Schistosomatidae > Schistosoma > Schistosoma mansoni. The sequence continues at coordinate 244,011 of NW_017386069.1, forward strand.
CTGAAGCTACAGTAACATATATACAAGTAAGCCTGTTGCTATCAATAGCCTTGTTGACTCCCACCAAATTCTAGAAAGCTTTTTATCCAGTGTCACGCCGCCTTAAATATCGCCAGCAATATATAGTCATCGATTCTATAGAAAAAAAATAATCAGTAATACAATCCCCAACCTTGGCGGTTATAGTGAACCTGGAGGACACGTTTGATTTTTCCGGCGGTTATTTTGAGTGTTCATTGAGGTGAGCTCTGATTGGCGTTTTGTCTCTTCACATTGTATGCATTATCTTGGAGACCGTTTAAAAAGTAATGCGAAATGCGTAGCGCATATTCATCTCGCATTCTCCTCCGAATTTAATTGGTAAATTCGCACTAAAACAGTACTGCGAGTGCATTTTATCTTTATCTTCCCTATCATATATTTGTATATACAACGAGTAACCTAACTCCAACTGTACACTCGACCTTTACTGGAACTTATTTAAGCGTGTTATATATTCTTATGGGTCCTGGTTTGGCTTGTAGGGTGGAAATTTTCCTAGATGTCATTCTGGATTGTTTTACCTACGTTTTCCTAACCTAGTATCAGGTACTTTATTTCGATCTAAACGGCATTAAGGTTTCCCCTCGTTTTGGGTTGCCTGGAAATTTCGTAGTTGATGCTATAAACGATGAGTATTCAGATTTCATGTATGTGTAGTAAAGACATAAGGCTTGTGGCCTATGTTATTCTTTTTGCAGTTTATTTATTATTTAATTAAACACATAAATATTGGTACAAGTAAGCACCAGATACATGTGCGCCATACAAATCTCATTCGATTTGTGTGAGGGCTGTGATACTGCCCAGGTGCCCAAACTGAAGCAGGTGGTTTTCTTAGGGAACCACACCCGGAGCCTTTGACCGAAAGATCTGATCCACAAGGCAGAGGAGCATCGTGAGGAGATACAGTCCCATGGTAGCCGGTGATCAACGATTGATTCGTACGCCATTTGTTCCCTCAGGATACTGGAGCCCATGTGCACCATTGGTTTGGAATCAGGGTTTTCCAACTCCCCTAGGTGGACTCGCCTTGTCCACCAACCCGGTTAAAGTGCCAGACATTCGCTGTTCGTCCTCTCAATTTCGTAAACAACACCCCCGCCACGAGAAAACAGTGAGTAGGACTTCCCTGACAGAGGCTATATATTCGCGTGGCCATGTGAGAGCATTTCGAGAGGGAGAGTGGACTCTCCCCACTCCCGGCCGTACCAGGGCATTTGGGGGCTTTTCGCCTGCTGGGAGTGGGGTAGTATGATTCCGTGAATATCTATTCTTCTCTTTAACGAGTTCATTGAAGGTGCTGACACCACTGCTTCAAGTAACAGGTTCCAAGAATTGATGACTGAAAACCTGTATTCCACTGATATTTTGTTCGTTCTTGGCTTTTCTACTCTCCTGCTATGTCCTCTGAGATGTCCCAATCTAGTGGGAAGAAAAAGAGAGGATGCGTTAGAATCAAGGTCATTTATTAGTATACTATAACAAATCACCTCCCAATCTGTGGTATGACAGTAAGAAGGTCTAGCTTTCCAAGCTGCTCTTTGTATGATAAACCCCGAAGTTCTGGAAGTGCACGGGTAGCTGCCCTCTGTATTTTTTCCGGGATATCCGAGTCACCTTTTAAACAGGAGCTTGCAACCTGAACGCAGTTTTCAAGCTTATTTCTCACTAAGGTTGTGTATACTGCAGTGAACATAGTAGTATTTAACTTGGTGAATGTCCGTCTTAAAGCCCATAGGATTCAAAACTCCATAGCTGCAACGTCGAGGCAATGGGCCCTTGTCTTAAGATCATGACTCACTGTCACCCGAAGATCCTTGTGAGACCAGGCCACGAGTACAGGCACCTCCTGCTCTGTACCTATTTAACCTTTGTATCTTCAAAGTGCATGTAGACGCACTTTGCCGCGTTGACATGTATCAGCCACTCCTTAGACCAGTTAATCACAATATTTAAATCTGCCTGAAGTGCGTATGCATCTGCGTCTCCCGTTATTTCTAGCCAGATTTTTACGTCAGCGTATAGTAACATTATCGGGGACTCAACTATACTTGGGTGTTCATTTATATACAGTATAAAAAGTAAAGGACCTAGGTTAGATCCTGGCGGAACTCTCCAGCCCTCATACAAATCGAATGGTTCGTGTGGCGCATATCTATTTGGTGCTTCCTTGTACCAATGTTTATGTGTTTACATAACATAATACACAAGTACTAGTTTCCAAGTGGAGCACTTGGAACTTATTCTTACTTTTTGTCTTTGACGTACCAGGAAATCCTTAAGTCATTTTAGGAGAGGTCTGGCAATGCCAAGATTTTCCAGCTTCAAGAGCAGTCTATTTGTTGGCACCTTACCAAATGCTTTGCTGAAGTCTATGTAGACATCTTCTGATTTTCTATTGCCTAGAGCCTCTATCCATTGCGCTCTTGCTATAAGGAGGTTTGTTATGCCAGATAAACCTTTTCTAAAACCACGTTCGCTGTTTAACAAGTTGTTGGTCTCCACAAATGTCATTACGGTCTTTTCGACTATTTCCAGTATTTTAACTACGACATTGATTAGTCTGACAGGTCTCTAGTTTGATGGAAGTTGTCTTGATCCTGTTTTATGTATTGGAATGACCATTGAATCCCTCCAGTCCAAAGGTAACCTACCTTGACTAAGTGACATATTAACTATCACAGTCAGTGAGGCTGCAATATATTGTGCAATTTGTCTCAGGATTTCGGGGTGTAGTTCATCCGGTCCTGTTGACTTTTCCATGTCTAAGGTGCTAAGAGCCTTAACTACATCCTCTGGATCAAAGTGCACGGTGAGCAGACGGTTTGTTGACTTTGTAATTGGGTCTAGTTCTGTCCCGAAATAGTTTGCCGTAGCCTCTGCTTTTCCTGATCATCCTCTATCATTTCAGATCCACTTCTTTCCGCAATCAGGTTGGGAGTCCAATGCCGCGTCTTTGTTCTGTAATTTATGTACGAGAATAGTCTCTTAGACTGCTTCATTACAGTTTTGGCTAACTGCATTTCATACTTTCGCTGAGCTTCCCGGATTTTAACTATGCGCCTATTTCGTACCAACCTGAAGCGTTTCGTCGTGCTTGCTGTGCCAAGGCTAGTGGCAACGTTCCAACACTTCTTTTGTCTTAGTAAACGTCGAATATCCCGGCCTATCCAGGGATGGCCGTGCTCTTTCTTTGCGACTGTCCAGGGCATATATGGTTGAGTTACCTGATTGTATAGCTGCATGGGATGAGCCTATGCCTCTTTTACTGATGCTTCTGAGTCAATTATCCAGTTGTCAGTCGATGCTGCAGAGTTTATAACCTTCACACCTGCCCTCCATTTGTTAGGACGGGCCGGCGCGACTGTTTGACAGGCCAAATGAGCCATGAGCTTGAGTAAGATGACTGCATGATCACTTCTACCTAGAGGTGGGAGGAAAGTCACTTGACCGACATCATCATCGTGTGTAAAGACTAGGTCCAGGAAAGACGAGGAGCTTCGTAAGTCATATCTGATGAGATCTCTAATGTGCTGGAATAAAGCTAGTGCAATTGTAGTTTCTAACAATTGGCAATAAAATGACGTTATTGATGACCCTGATTCTAAGTTTATCCAGTTTGTATACAGTGCATTAAAGTCGCCTACTATAAGGCTTTTAGCCCTATTAGACCAGAACTTAATTTTCTTAGGAGGAAGCCATCTACTACACATTCTGGACTGTGGTATACTATAACTAATTTACTATCCTGCCGTTTACATTTCAGCCTTCAGCGTGCCAGTACAAATGTCCCTGAATCATGTGCCACTGTCTCGACAGCGTACGGTTAAGATACTTTTCGTGTACATGATAACCTCGCCTCCCCTACTGTTTAGTCTATCAGTCCTACTGGGTAAAAAGCTAATCTATTAAATTTCACTATCATGCACTTCTGACGTTAGCCATGTTTCTGAGTTAGCAATGACATCAGAATTTTCTATGTCCACCATTTTCTTGAGCCCCGCCACTTTGTTTTGTAGGCTATGGGCATTTGTGTAGCACACTTTTAATTCTGTGAAGAACTTTCTCTTACCACTCAGAGTGTTTTGGGGATCGTTTCGCTCCTAACTTTTACAATTTGAAAGCCCTTGAGCATGAGGTTTATTTCACTGTTTCGGTGCCTCTCATTTATTTTTTACTTCTGCAGCTCGTCTCTTAATACGATCGGCCAGGCTGAGATCCTCACGGATATATATTCCGGATCCAGTCAATTTGTTTGAGTTTTCCAGCATTAAGTTTCTTTCTTCAGTCGAATCAAAGGCAACTTTTAGGAGGCGGCTTTTCTGAGTACTTTCAGAATCCACCTTTTGTCCTATTCTATAAAACTTACAGATGCTAGCTTCTGAAACTGTTTCTGGAAGTAGCTTGCTTATTAAGGACTTAATATGACTTAGGTCGTGCTAAAATCTAGTCTTTGGTTCCTTTTCGGAAGATTCTTTTAACTTATGAAAAATGACTGACCTATCAGCGAGGTCCGTGTTAACACGCTGTGGAATTTTAATTCCTGAAATCGTCTCTTCCCTGCAATCCGATTCCTATTCGGCGTCCAATGCAGAGGTCACACTCTTTTCTTACTTTTCTTTCCCTGGGTGTGACTACGAGCCAATCATTTACCTTATTTTTTCTCTTGATCACATCCTCCACACCGCTCAGACTTTGCTCCTCTGTAGCTTGTTTTGCGTTGATATGTAAATCCGGAACTGAAACTATAGATTCACATGGCCTAGTGCTGCCTATAATTTGTTTCTTCTCAGCGTGCTTTTTCTTTTTTCTTGTAACTATGCCTACATCTGTGTACTTGTTATCCTCTTCTCTAATGGGGTTCCCCTTTATGGTCTCATTCAAATTCAGAGCTGGGCTCATAACAACTCTCGCTGTTTCCTCTTAAAGTGAAATCGATTCACGTACTGTTGATAGACACTAAACACAAAAGGCTAGGTTTGTATGTTACTGTAACTGACAACAATAAAAAAAGAATCCGACTTAGATAGACACACAAAAACCTTAACACCTTTGGATACAAACAGTCCTAAAAGATATACACTACGAGGAACAAATACCATTGTCTTTTTCAAATAGTGCTCGTATATTTAGTTGATCACGTTCAACGGATTTCATGTAAAGTGAAAATTTTTTTAAAGCTACCTAAAAGTAGGCCAATTCTTTCTATCCTCCACCTCAGCTGCAACTATAATACCGGATCTTGCTTAGGTTGTGTCAGTGATCCATTCAGGCTATCTGTTGAAAAACAGGGATTCACAAATTTGACCTGAATATTTTAAGCTCCTTGGCTCTTCCTTACCTCGAGACTGATATGGGGTCTGTTCGAACTCCAACCGTTATTTGTCATCTAAATTAGGTTAAATACCGACTCACTATTTTACATTTTATTTTGCGAATTGTCCACGTCAGTATGACAAGCTTTTTGTTTTGTATTAGCAAAGGTCCATTATTTATTTAGTAAGTAAAGCATCTGGGTGATATCTTCAGCCTCCATAGTATTCGAATCAGTGCAGAGAACTTAATAAGGTCACGGTGTTATATCAATCTTCCAAGCCTCCGGGCTAATGTTTGAAAGTAAAAGTGAGCTCAAACAAGGTATCCACTTTTTGGTCGATAAAACTAGCTATCATCTATCACTGAACCGTCACAAAAAGTAAACTTATGTAAACTCTTAATTCATTACCTAATTGGTTTAATTTCTAAAACCTAACTCCTACCAATTGTTCGTTTTGAAATCTTATTTTCTCTGGTGCATTCAAAATTCAGGTGTCTTTCTCATAAATGGATTACTCAAGTGATCCACTGACAGATTGTCAGTCTCAAATGTTATCGTTCTGGGATCTTATACGTGTTGAAATAGATGGCCTGAAATGTGACCATGCCGCTTTCAAAACCCAGGACTTACCACTGGCTCGTATTAAAAAGATTATGAAGTTGGATGATGATATCAAATGTATGGTAAGTCTTGCTGTTGTGTTGAATTAAGTTGTTTCGGAGTAATTTCAAATCAGTTTTTGGTTAGATATAAGGAATATCAAACAGGTATTCAAGAAAACTATAAAGAACAAGCTTGGGTGAACAGATTTTATTCGGACCGAAAGCGAGAAAATAAGATGTTTCGTAGTCTCATACTTCAGTGGTAGTAAAATAAAAGATTTCATCCAGGGATATACAGGGAGAAAGAATTAGTTCATACAAAGTAGAGTGTAAAGTAATTTTAATCTCACGTTGTAACGGAAGACCCATACTACTTTTCGTTGCCTTAAGTGATGATGTGTAGCACTAGAACAAAATATCAGTAATTATTAAACAGTTACTATCTTTACTCAGTAATTTCTTTCTTTATAACACAGTGATAAAAATCAAAACATGCCAACTACATATTTGATTTCCTTAACAACATGTAATGGTTTTTAATGTTCTTATTTGACCTGAACTAGTGAAAATAGATATATTCTCAGAATTTCGAGATCATTTATACACTACGAAAAAAATGCCAGAAGAGCTAACAAACGACTGGCTGACGAACGGTAAAAAAAATCAAACGCTATTTATTTTTTGTCACTAGTGCAGTGACATCGTAGTTTTCTCATGCATACATGATTATGATTTCAAGCAGATAAGTTAAAATGAACACTCACAGTTAAAGAATTTACGTTCTAAAGCAAAACGAAGTGGTTAATGAACCAATTGGTTCACAACTTCACTGATGAAATAATAAGGGAAGTCCCACTAACCGTCATCTTTTCCAAATTTTATTTGAAGAATGTCTGGTTCTATCATTAATACTAAGTTTGATACATTGGTGGAAAATCCAGCATCTTGAAATGAGGCAACTGTCATCCCTATCTTCGATAAAGGCTTACATAATTCATCCAACAGCTGTAGGACGATAATCCTACTTCTTATCGTGTCAAAACTATTTATGTCATACTCCACAGGTTTTCCAAAACTCAAAGGACTAACTCGTGATGAGCCTGGTTTTGATCTTCATGGGTGAGTTGATCATACCCCTCCTCACCAAACGAAGGACTACCGTTACATATTATAGGTCAACAATCACTGTTCCTTAAAATCATGACCACCTTCTCGCTGAACAGGACTGTAGTCTAGGGTTGCCATTGAAGGGTGTGTTTACAAAACGCTTCAGGGAGAGTAAGAACATACAACCACCTCTCCTTTGTTGTAGTCCAGCAGTGTGTTTAGACTGGATTGTTGAGTTTCACCACTTATATTCAACTTTGCCATCATTGGCGTTCTGGAAACAACTTTGGTAGATTTAAGTGATGGTGGTGATGTGAATCTGTTATCTGAGGACAGACTTTGATTTTTAGTACGCAGATGACATTATCTCTCTGCAATACTATGTAAACGTTCAGTTGACGATTAATGTCCATAAGTATGTCATGTACTCTACAGTTTCTAAACCTAATTTACTTCCCCCTGACTGGCAGGAGTCTGTACCCTTATGTTACGTCCTTGATTTGTCTACCCACTTTCGTGCCGAGAATAACTTGTCTAATGTAGATGAAGACCTTGACGTGATAGGCTGACTGGCTTAAACTTGATGCTACTTTGTGTGAGTTCGAAGTGGGGTAGAGAGACGGAAACTATTCTACCACTTGATTGACTGACAGGCACGCGCGCGAGAGAGAAGACAAGACAACTGGAACACTACGTGATTTATTTCAAAATCCGATCTGGTACTCGATTTCAGATTAGTGTAAAAAGATACATGAATAAATAGATGACTAACCCGACTACAACGTACAACAATTAGGAAAATACAATTATGTCCAAAACTGGGGGATTAGAGTAGAAAATAGCGTACAAAAGGTTACGTCTAAATTACAATAGCTTTGGAACAGAAAAGGCTATGACAGTGAATCATACATCAAACGAAAGCTTATGATCTGTAAAATAGACTAGGGACAAAAGTAAATGTTACCGTTTCACAAGCTTTGAATTAAATGAAATAACGTCCCCAAAAACAGCTTCCGTAGTTTGCCAAGGCTTCTTGTTTCTCTGTTCACATCACCTTACTCACTTTTGGTAATGAGCAGTCACAAGTAGTCGAAAAGTTTGTATATCTGAGTGGCTTTGGATATGCTAATGGTGAGGTGAGTGGTGAGATCAATTTGCCTGTAATAAAGGTGGGAGCTGCTCATGCCATCTTCGGTGCCTTCTCGATGTTATTCTGGCTGTTCAAGGTCCAGTTTACAACGCTTCGGCGGGGACAGTTCCTCTCTATGTTTGCAAAATCTGCCCTCCATGAGTTGATGAAGTTAGATAACTCTGTGTTCGGTCATTATTATCACTAAGATATCTACAGACATCTGGTTTTCTTTTAAGTCACTGGTTATAATTAGGTTTAAACTTTTCAATCTCTTACCAGTTAAATATTTATACATTGATTTTTTATCTTTGTCTACTGTTCACATAACTTTCCATATTATTAAGTAGTTCCCGCTTATGTAAGTCAACTTTTCTGTTAGTTTGCAAGTAATCTTCTACCTCTTAAACAAAGGTCTACTCTGAATACATTTAAATTCATCTTGACAATCGACAGTCATCCTGCATAACAAAACTTCATTTGTAAAATGCTAACTACTGTTGAGATCTTATGCACTTTCTTATACAGTAGTTTTGGTATCAAAGCTAACGTAAAATCAAATATTTAAAAATCCATAAAACTCTAAATACTTTTCTAATTAAAGTGCTCTAGTTAATTAAATATGTGATATTTTTACTTTAATCAGAGATTTAATGTTAATTCTACTCATAACAGGTCATCTCTATTAGTAAATATCATGTTAAGCCTACATAAATTCACTGCAAAATGAGATAGTTTTTCTTAACGATCTAGCACCTGGTAAATTATTCCAATATAATTTTAGAAATATTCATTTTTGAGTATTAAGGGTTCTCTGAATATCCTTGTACTTTTTACTTATAAGATGATAAGCGCTGAGGCACCCATATTGTTCGCAAAAGCTGCTGAGCTTTTCATACGAGAACTAACGTTGAGAGCATGGATTCATACAGAACGTAACCGCCGGCGTACTCTTCAAAGAAATGATATTGCAATGGCAGTCAGTGATGGAGATACAGATCAATTTGATTTTCTTATTGATATTGTACCACGTGAAGAAGCAAGAGGACATCGTCGGGTAAGTTTTTACTTGTTATTGTATAAGCAGGTATTAAATCATGTGACTTAAGAAATTCACAATATCCCAGAGTTATAGAATTCATCATTTTGTTTTCTAATAATATTTTCAAGTGTTCTGAACATTAATTCTCATAATATCATTTAACTATGAAATATGATCTCGACTCTTGTATATTTGGTCAATGACCGAGTTTAGAAAAGTGTAGATTATTTCAACCACTTTTTATATACACTCACATTTTGTTAACGATTGCAAGTAAATTAAAACAGCAAAGCGTCGGGTTGTAGTTAATTGAACCAGTAAAATTACAAAACATAATTCTCTGAGGAAATATTCAGATTTTTGTACAAAATATAAAAGGTGAAATTCATGCCTTTCTATGCGAATATCTCCCACTTATCTGTATATTAAATTAGAATTCAGCTGGTAACTTTCAAGGACAGGATCATATCTCCAAACCTCACTTAATCTACTCAAATCTGAGTGACCGTAGTGTATTATTAGCTTGTATACAAGCTTAATTAATCCCTTTGTCCTTGAGACCGACATTGTTTCCTGAAGTAATTTATTATTAAGTCCAGGTGTCCCATTCAAGCAATTCACGACTAATACTTACTAAAAACAAATTATATAATTTTTAGCAATATCTCTCTTTTTATCTGTGTATAAAAATTAATGTACTATTAAAATCTACGACAAGTATTCTGTGTTTTGAATCATCAGTGTTTATAGCACAAACGTTTACCCACTTACTTACTTTAAACCATTCATACTCCACCGAGAGAGTTAAAGTATCTTCATTCAGAAGAATTGTGATGCCTTATGGTGAAAGCCGAGATTCTTCAAAAGTCACGAGGTTGATGTCCCTCCTAACAACTAACAACAAAGTTTACCCAGTTCATACAAAATTCATTATTTCAATCATTGTGAAATAACAACTCTAACTAAATCATTAACAGATAGTACAGTTATATTAAATTCATATTATTAGTCTGTCTTTTCCTATACATGGGTTCATTATATTTCTAAAATAATATTTTTATCTATCATTACCATTAAACTGTCATATAAACCTTGATGATACACCATTTTTATTTATCAAAGCCAACGCAAACAACATCAGCTTCAAATGCTAATGGGAATTCAACGAATATTAAGTCAGAAAATCCTTCACATAGAAATAATTTTCTTACAAATACAAATGATACTCACTCATTATCTCTAGGACAAAACTCTGGCCATATGGTTGTTTCCGGTCTTTCCAACGATGTTACAGGATCTTCGACCCAACCACAAACAGTAACTGTTGCTCTGGCATCTGCGGCCCTTGCTGGAGCAACATCTGTTAATTCAGCCATTCCATGTCAAACATTAGTCCAACAAAATCAACCTACAGCTGTCCATTTTACGACGATTTCTTCTGGAAGTGGTCTAGCTATCGCCCAGTCTTCAGCTAATTCTGGGTCAACTGTAATAGCAGCTTCAGCACCCAATGCTACCACAGTCGCTACCACCGCAGCTCCTTTGCAATATGTTCTTCAGCTTCCGGTTGGCACAGCTGGGGCATCAGCTGGTCAGCCATTTCAAATACAAGTCCTTCCCCAACATTTCCAGGTAAGTGGATAGAGTTTTATAGGTCCGATAACTTTTTCCAAATCAATTAAATAGCAATACAATACTGAATGCAAGTTTTTTGCTCATAAAATTTCAAAACTGGGGTTTGGAAATCAGCCTGTTTATATTGTCTCCAAGATTGTTCATCACTCGACATTAAAATGGCAGTCACATTATGCAAATCGTTTAAATTTTGTTAAACATGCTAAAAATACTCTTTTGCAGTATACCACGTTCACGTATTAAGGGTTTCACTATTCCTAATAAGTGGTATTCTAAGTTTTATTGGAAGACTAATACCAATTTTACTATATTTGTTCAGGTCACATTATAAATAAGAAACTGCCTAAAACTGGTTATTTGCTTTAAAACAAATGGTGAGATTATTCAACTGAATGCTTTTAACCCTTTATTATAATGAAGGTCATTGTCTTTTAATAGATGTTCGCATAGAAATTTTCCTTGAATATCGTTAGTGTGTAAAATAACACTTGTATGACTTCAACAATCACTCTGTCGAAATTGTTCACAATGATTCAGATAATAGTTATGCGATACGAATTGGTTGATTGCTCACAGAACTTAACCGTTTCGCAGAATAGTTGGAGCGTGACTAGTAGTAGAATCCAGGACGTGTATTTCGTTCTAATTATGACTCCCCAACCGAACGTATTCGTGAAGCATTAACAACGGAATAATGGAAATCATTACAAGTTTAACTGAAATCCATTCCCGTTGTACAAGCGAATGGCTATCTGAACTCAGTAGCTAGATCGACAACGCGTTGGTGTTCGAATTTCAGAATGACCGTGAATTCTGGGATGCAGGTATTTTCAGTTGTCAAACCCCAAATAAATCGAAATGGACTTCTTGTATCTCACTGCTATTCACATTTAATATATTCTATAAGTACTTGTGACACAATAGCCATACCAAGACATTCGACAGAGGATGTACACATATGCCAGCTGAGATTTAAATTCAGTCAAAACACAAACAATGGGATAATCCAAACTATTACAAGTCAAATTAAAACTTAACCTATGGTTCTTTTTCTGATAGAATATCACAGACCTAAGTCAAAAATATCAATAAATTTAATAGGATAATAGTCAAACATCAAAGTCTTGTTTGTGGTAACGAAATCGCCTTAGAAAACTAATATAAAATGTAGAAGAATCTGTAGACGTTGCTACGAACGCATTTCTCATACAGCTCATGAAATGACAAACCATTAATTTAAATGCCCACTCTTAAGACAATTCTACTCTCGAACAAATAATCAGATAACCAACATTGACACGTCCAACTTTCATAAATATTAAATCCTCAGTGTTTAGTGACAAATAGTCATAATTTGTATAAAGAGTATGGTATCAGACTTGTGATTATGCGATGCACATATTGTGTTATCGTCTGTATAGCAGATAATTATACGCAAGATTTCATTTATGCTGAACACCGAACACTGATATATGACTGAATGGGAAATGACGGCAGCAAAAACTTGAGATGAAATATGTCATCATGCAGTAGTAGACATTTTTGTTTAGTCAAAAACTAATTGTATTCAGAGATTTGTAATTTAACTAACCGAGGTGTTCACCATAAAATGAAAAGTAGAGTTTATTCTGAGGGCTGGTTATACTTACGCCTGTTACTCCCAGTGGAGCATAGGCCGCCGACCAGCATTCTCCAACCTACTCTGTCCTGGGCCTTCCTTTCTAGTTCTATCCAGTTTTTGTTCATTCTTCTCATGTCTGTCTCCATTTCTCGGCGTAATGTGTTCTTTGGTCCTCCTCTTCTCCTTTGGCCTTCAGGATTCCATGTGAGGGCTTGTCTTGTGACGCAGTTGGGTGATTTCCTCAATGTGTGTCCTATCCACTTCCTGATTTCTTCCTCCGTTGGTTTTGGATGTGTTATATTAATGCACAGTTGAGATTATAAAGGTAATCAACAAATTACTGATCGATTGGATTAGTGACATAAACTCCAAAACTAAGTAAGGTCAAAAATAAAACTACTAGACATTGGAATGAACGACAACCTTGGATATAAATTTAGCATTTCTTGGCGTCATATGCGATTAGAGGATATGAATTTTTCATATTGCTCACTCCTCAATAAAAGCAATACTTAACTGCAAGGTTTTATCGCTGCTTATCATACTAGAGTTAATAATATAATTGGACTGGTTTTCATTGTAGACTGATTCGGTTTATTGAAGGAGAATGACCACAAAAATTGACCTGAAACACCTAAGATGACATAACATGATACTAGATTTTCGTTTGATAACAGTGTATTTCAATGCTTAAATAAAAATGGGTTAACTGTAGATTATTGATGTTTTTACTATTTTTAAAGCCGTACCGGTTGGTTACTAAAAATGGAGAAGTGATGCATTCTAAACTAATTCAATTATAAATCTCATTTAATCATACCATCTTGTGCGACTAAATCACTGATTAGATACCGTTAAATTTATATATTTAGTTCTGGAACATAGAAACAAGTCAGTTTCTAGTATTCATTGGTTGTTTGGACATATATTACACACACGAAGTCATTAATGTACAATAATATTTAATTTATAGCTGTATCAGCAGTTCTAGATTAGCTTTCAAGCTCTTTGTTGGGTTATCGTTTACACTGTTTATACACGCTACAAACAACTTTAGTTCTAATAAACACTCTTAAAATGTTATTATTCAAATATTCAACCAATAATTACAACAGGCTGCTAACACTGACGCTGTATCTGCCGGTCAAGCTGGTGCTATCCTTGCCGATGGAAATACACTTCCTTTAGTTCAAGTTGTCTCTCAACCCGGTGGCATAGCAGTTCCAATCATTCAAGAGGCTGGTGGCAGTCGAACTCAAATTTTACAGCTTCAGGTAGACTGATTTTTTGTGTGTATATTACACTCACATGTCCCAGTATTACAGTGCTCTATGAAATTTTTCTTAACAGTGTCCGAATTCTTAAATGTAAAATCTTTTTCATATTACCAGCCATCCTACTTCTGTGTTGCATTTTAAGGGTATCTAAGTTTTCTCTCGTTATACATTCAGTAGTTTTCTGTGTTCTTGTATATATTGCATAGATCAGTTATTATTAACCCACCTAACGGACAAGCCATCAAATAACTTCTAATTAGAAATTATATCAGTAGGAATGTTCTAACACTATTATTCTTACATACTGAATCGGTGACAGTCAATTATTGGTTAACTCTAATGTATCTCTTATTAAATAGACTAAAATGTGGTCGTATCAACAGAGCTTAATGAATGTCACAATCTATCTAACTATCATAAGTATTTATTAATAGTCAGTATAAATATCCTATCATGTACTATTCTCTCTTAAATACCATACCAATTTTAACGAAACATTAGTTATTACTTTCATGATTATCTGAAACACTAAAATCTTTATTAGTAAACCAAATTTTTATACAGAGTATTGTAAATTCAAAAATAATAAGTTAACTTTGGGTGCAGTCCGTGTGACCAGGCCAGCTGGTTATGGGATCAGTCGATATATCTTATCCTCTTATTGTTTGCAGGACCAATAAACAAGTGGTTGAGACCTTAATGTCTGTCACTTTACAAACTCCTTCTATGGAGCTAGTACTCACTCAAAAGAATAAGTCACCAAGCAGAATCTTTCTCTGTGTTTTTGACTCAGAACTTAGGTTTATGTATATTAATTGCACGACTAAAAATATGAAGCTACAATGTAATACAAAACCGTATAAATGGGGGAATAATTTATTAGTGATTATTTTGGGGTAATAAATCTTATACCGCCAATTAATACATCAAATGAAAGCACATAAATAGGATAATATGCACATACACTAATTCAAGTATTTGATACATTATTATTTATTTATTTCAACACATAAATATTGGTACAAGGAAGCACCAAATATATATGCGCCACACAAATCTCATTCGATTTGTGTGAGGGCTGTGATACTGCCCAGGTGCCCAAACTGAAACAGGTGGTTTTCTTAGGGGGCCGCTCCTCGAACCTTTGACCTAGAGGTTTAATCCACAAGGCAGTGGAATAACGTTAGCAGATGCAGTCCAGTGGTAGCTGGTGACCAACAATAGGCTTATACGCCATTTGTTCCCTCAGGATACTGGAGCCCATGTGCACCATTGGTTTGAAATCAGGGTTTTCCAACTCCCCTAGGTGGACGCGCCGTGTCCACCAATCCGGTTAAAGCGCCAGGCACTCGCTTTTCGTCCTCTCAATTTCATAAACGACACCGGTGCCACAAGAAGGCAGTGAGTAGGACTTCCCTGACAGAGGCTATATATTCGCTGGCCATGTGAGAGCATTTCGAGAGGGAGAGCGGACTCTCCCCACTCTCGGCCGTACCAGGGCATTTGGAGGCAGTTGAACCTTTCCCAAATCCGCTCCGATTTTTAAAAGTTAGTAGAACACTGAATCGCACTTAACGTTTAATTATCTTAAATGCTGGAAACAATACACATTTATCAAGTCAGTGTAATAAAATCCTCTAATTCCTTTCCGATAATAATATTAATAAAACTATGTACATTCTTTTGTTTGTTTTTCTCCCGTTCCACTTAGATGCCAGAATCAACTGCTGGTGTAAGTATCGCAAGTGGCTGTTAATCTGTCCGTATGAATCTCATATATACGTCTCTTCGCTTTTTCTGTGTATGTGTTTGCTTGTTTGTTTGTATGCCTGATACATTAGTCATACAAAAAATGTTGTATACTGCTCTCCATATCTCATGTTTATGTTCATTTCATTTTTACTTGTGTGAACATTTAATCATTCAGTTGTTGTTTCTTGACCAATTCATAAAGATTCTAATATGTTGCATGTTTATTTCCTTTTTAAGATCTTCCTGTTCTCTGTATCTTCCCACTTTCCTCTTTGTCTACAATCCATGCATGTTCGTTATAAACATTATTATTATCAGTCATTTTTTATATAACTAAATTGTATCGTTTTATTAAAGTCATTGATTTTTATGATATCATTATTATTATCGTTGTTGTTCCTCTGCTAATTACTCTCTGTGTCTCTTTCATATTTTATAAGTGAAATCTCGTCTCTATATCAGACAATTTCCATGCATATTGTACAAAAAATCAACTTGACTAGATGTTCCCCTTACTATATATATGGGTCTATTTGTTCTGGAGCATTCACACGTATATTTCTCACATCTGATAAAAAATCAACTCTAAACATTTCATTAAATGCATGTCCGGAAAAGATTAGAAAATTCGATTCAACTAGATTATTTGTTGTACATTAACAAAGGATCTCTTGTTACTTTAACAATTTGCACATTAAATGTACACGGTAATATATATCATCTTAGTGTAAAAGCATTTTTCCCGAAGCTTTCCTTTTATATCTATATACACTATATCGCAACGTGCATCGCTGTTTTGTGAACGTCCATCTAGTGTATTTATTGTGCCTAACACATCGGTTAAACTTGGATGCTTTTTCTCTTTCTTTTACTAATCCTAGCAACGACCGACCTTGTTTCTACAGCAAGCCGGCGCTTTGCTAGGGACTCACATGGGTGCAGTAATTGCCAGTGTAGATGGTCACTCTCAACAAATTATGTACAGCTTACAAGCACAACCTCTGGTTTCTTCAAACTCCTCATCAAGAGCCCAAGTTCTTCTTTCGTTGGATGAGGCATCTGAATGTATCTCATCTATTGCAGATTCAAACTGTATAACATCTAATAGCAGTATTCATACTGGTGCTGCTCAGTTGTTAGATGAAGCAGCTAGTGAACTAGATATTGCATCATCTGTTGCTGTACCACATTCAGTAAGTACTGAAATACTTGGACGTAAAGATTACACCCCTCATTCTACGGAGCTTGATCACAAGTCAATTATAAACTCCGGTAGTGTTATGATTACTGATGACCTTGTAAGTCTGACCGAAGGTCAAGCAGTTGAGATTCACACTGTAGAGTCAAATAACAGAGAGTGCTTGGAGTCTGGAGTTGACAGTAATAATCCTCACCCAACTGTTATTACAGATGATGATGAAGCTGTTTGAAATCAATACTTTATTGTATTCTTAATGTTGTCCAGTTTTTATCCCTTGCTTCAAGATAAATGTATGTATATATGTATACCACTACAGAACAAACTTCGTCCTGTTAACAAAACTCACCCATAACGTGTTTCTTCAATGTTTTATTTTCTCACAATTATGCTATGTATCAAAAACGTGTGTTCATAAAGTGAAAACCGCTATATTCTGCAAATCGTGTGAATAATTATACCGAACACTAAATATTATAATACTTCTATATACACCTTTCAGTCTAATTGTTTATATGAGATTTTGATGTCCGCATGTTTAAAAAGGTTTACTCCAAAATATCTTGTTTGGTTCTATTTTCAAAACCTAGTATTTGTTATTTCGTTTATTAACTTTATCATTTGTTTCTTGCGAACTAATTCACATACTTGTTAAAGTAGTCGTACCAAGTTTCAAATTCAGTTAGCCACCAATTATCACAAGTAGTTTTACAGCAGGATAATTTTATTTAATAACGATGTCCCTAAAATATCGTCCTATTCCCTAACCGAATTAATAGGAAATCCAACTGTTTCTAGTTGATCTCTTTCATCTGCCAGAAAAGTAGTTCTGGTTAACCAGTCAGTACTTCGCTGATCTAGACAGTTTATTGGTGAAAACCGCAACAATTATGTCTAACTGTTCCACGATATGAACCATTGTTGGGTTCGGAACTTGATGCCCCTAATGTCTGTCAAAGAGAAACACGTAATGTAAGGCTTGGGTAATCTCGTATCAACCCATGATACTGTACTTCACATTACAGCACCAAGGGAAGAGTATCATAACCAGGAACTAAGATAACGCCAGCTGAGTAAATGTGGAGAACTATTGGAAAGCATAAGTACGTTCAATATGTGGTTTTACAACAACTGATATACATGTACAAGAATGATATCACCTCATATAAGTTTAGTACACTCTGAGTCATTTTGGCAGTTTAGTAATCTATACCTGATGTTTGTAATTTCTCGGGCTAATAACGAAGCTGTGTCGAGTTCATTATTTAGCTATAAGGAAGCTTAATTCCAGTCAATACTATGTATCTATAGAACAATCAGAACCTAAGATATAATTTAATCCCAATAACTAATATTCTCCTCTTTTTTGACCTTCAATAAGTTACATGTTTAGCAAGATCAAGTTTTCAAGAGAAACAGCTTTATTCACATTGTTTTAAGAATGGTCATCACAAGTATTGGTGCATGAACTTAGTTTCCTATGGTGTACTGAATAGAAAGCTATTTTCCAGGGCCCTCAATATGTAATATCATTGAAATAAAGCACTTCATATGACGTAGTTGGTAAACTCAAGATACTTATACATCACCTAACCTTTATGTGGTTGATTGTTTGAAATACTCACCAATCACAAACTAAGTTCATCTTATTACTAAGTAATGGTCGAAAATAAATGGAACAGCACTGGCTTTCTTATCCTTATGTCCTATCAACTAGTATGGTTCTGTCCGATGCGGAATCTGAAATATCTGCAACCCTCGATGCTATTAAACAAGAACTTTAGTATGACAACTTATCAGTCACAAACGACGTAGAACTTGGGCAATGTGTCTACTGATCCAAGTTGCCACAACACAGGTTATCAAGACAAACCTCATAGTAGAAAGTACACAAAAAAAGCTTAAGATTTCGGGACTCAAACGTAGGGGCAGATGAGGAGTGGATGCATCTACCTCATCGGGAGTGATTCGGATCCAACGTCCCCAACTACATAACGATATCAGCGTGGGTCCCAACCCAGATAACATGCACCTACCTACACGGCACAATCATTGATTTCACGGACTGATGCAATGTCTTGTAGTTCTACTGTTCATACAGCTGCTCCAACATACTCTTGTCCTCAACAAACATATCCGTTTGTAAACCACTGATGAATACACTAATATGGCTCCCCAAACACTATGGTAGTGCACACTGCATATACTCAATTATTCTACCCAAACTACATCCTGATACGTTCACTTATACAATTTTATCATGAGCAGTAGCTAAACACATGTTTGTGCTGTATGCTTCAAGTCACAGTTTTTGAGTGCTAGTGATACTATTCAAGTGCCTAAACTGCGATAAGTGAAGTAGGTATACACAAGGGACCTATTGGTTATTAATCACACAAAACTCCATTTTGTGACGTAGACACTGATTGGGAAAAACGAGACTCGAAATTGAGGAAACATCTACGCTACTGACTTTTTTCGACCGTTTACAAAAGATAGTTCCCACAAGCATGATTAACATTCTGTCATACTAAAAACAACATAGAAACTTCAGTCCGTTATATTTTTATGGGCCATAGTTGTGATTTTCCAGGTTGTCTTCTATTGCATATACTACATACCTAACACTGGACCGAATCCCCATTTGATATTAAGGGTATTTGCTAACATGTCTGTCCTTTCTGTCCAGTGATCAGTTTGTAAAGATAGCCATAAGACATTGTTTGTTAACCGGCTTTTTCAGTTCCTGCTATTATTATGAGATTGAAGATACATTTTGAAGCAACGCTAAATGTTGTGCCATATATCCTGAGTCTCGCAGTCACCCTGTTTTACAGATTACATTAATATTCCTAGTACTGAGAACTTCTTAACCTACGTAGAACTTATTACGAAAACTGTTTTACCCAGTTTTTAAATAAACGATACTTTGAATGATTATGAATAAACTTAGACTATTATGAAGTATTACACAACATTTAGGTTACGCACTGCCCCGACTGTTCACCCATCCTAGATGATAATATCAACAAACGTCAACCTCAGGAATCAGCAGCCAACTAGGATGAAAGACATGTCAGAATTTGTAGGTTCCTTTACTGTATCCCAAAATAAACTTCACAATAAGCAGTAAATCTAACAAAACATGCAGGACTCACTTTTATCATTATCGATTCCTGGGAGTTTTACAGATTTTGGGACAAACCAAATATTATTTTCGTTTTTTTTCTTTCCCACGAATTTTAAGGGTTAATTACATTAGGCTTTTTAGAGTATGAAGGTTGACGAGATTTACGGTCTAATACGTAGTTGTTCTGGCCAAAGACCAATAGTCATGAGAATAATCCCCCAAGATATTCAGCGCTGACTCTTGTTTGTTTGTGCATGGATGGAATTCGTGAGTCAAACTTGTCTACTGTTCGAAGTGTGTGACCAAATAAACTTTTGTTTGTTTGTGCATGGATGGAATTCGTGAGTCAAACTTGTCTACTGTTCGAAGTGTGTGACCAAATAAACTTTTTAATAAAACTACGAGTAACCTAAACCCCAACTATGGTACACCATGGTACAGGTAAAAACCCGACTTTATAAAGACATCTTTACAGACAGTAACAAAACCCTATACCACAAAGAATATTACTTCTGATTCAATCGCCATATGAACAACTTATCTGATGAGAACAGAGTTTAACTTACTGTTACTAAGTCACACCCAACTCACTAATTGGTGGCAAACAGCTCATATATGGGTGCTATGGTTTTATGTTTGTAGTAGTAACCTATTGCTACACTTTAAAGCGTATATGAATTTATAAATGTACTTAATCATTATGACAACTGTAATCTTAGAAATCGAAGTTGGTTATGTGAGTCTACTTCGAAAGTTCGCTTATAATTCGTTAAGCCAATGAGTTACATTTACATGATGATACACCACACAAACAGTTCGATGTCTAGCTTGATATCAGGAGGTAATAAAGCTTTTAAGAGACGGATCACAAAAATACAGTTATCCGTCTTATTTATATCTGTTCTAAATGGTCCGAACACAGAGAGCAAATATTCAGACTACTGAGAATGGTATTACTTAAATTTCAGTAATTTCACGAGTAGGTAGACATTACGGAAGAGTAAAAGTAGTCAAGTTACTTCTTCATAGCTCCAGAAAACCTAAGGTGTAATCGTAGTTAAAGGATTTCCGGCCTTATATGGCGGACATGAATTCGGAGCAAAGTAGAAGGGATGTGGGAATGTGAACTCGTTGCGAAATTGTAGGCATACATGACTACATGATTACGAAACATTCCCAGGCTAGTTCTTTTGAGTCGGAAAAGAAATCCTACAAACTTTACGCCTCCGCGTTTCAAAAAGCCAGACCGCATGTCCAATGATTGTAGTATTATCAAGATAATGATCATACCTACCTTGAGTAGAAACATGAATGACGCAATCAACTCAATTCCTCCTATATATAGTGAACATTCATTTGTACTTGACTAGGCCTATATGCGAGTAACTTTTGAATACCGACCATACATTCTTTTTTCACCTCACTTTTGTCGATCATAAAATAATAACTAATCCGGACTAGATTCGCATTTTAGAACAATGAGCGAGCAAGTATAGCAAGAAAATAATAGGTGGCACTAGGTTTTTATTCCATTTATAAGTGATGTTTAAAACTAAACAGTACTAATTTACAAACTAATGTTCCTCATGATGGTAAAGATGATGATAATGAGAGGCAAGCTCTTTGCCGGGTATGTCATAGGGGTCAAAGTAGTTAACATGCTTCTTGGTTTTCTTCATTTCGTGCCCTTTATATAAAACATAAATAACAGGTGGGGTGCAAATAAAAAGGCCGACAATGTAAAACTTCAAAAAAGGCCTGTTTTTATAAACATCAACAAATGGAAACTGGCGAATCTTGGCAGTAGCTGTCCATGGGTAAACCATTTGACGAGAACTACTCTTCATATAATCCTCAATTTTCTGCATTACGGATTCCATGAAGCTTTTATAGTAACTCATCATCCTGAAGTAACATTAACAACGGATGGTTGACAGATCCAAAGCCAGAATATTGGTACTCCGCGCCAGAGTTTTTCAGTCTTCAATTTTCAGTAATAAGGATAGTAGGTTGATGAACCTGTGTTAATCCTGACATATTGCCTCCCAGTGAAGGTCCAGCTTCTCTTTGAAAATTTTCACTGATGGAGCTGATACCACTTGTTCCGGTAATGCGTTCCAGTCATTGACCACTCGATGAGAAAAACGGGACCCCACCTTTCGTCTATTAGATTGCGGTTTATGAACATTCTTGCTATGGTCTCTGAGAGTATCAGTGCTGGGGGAGCAAAACGATAAGACATATTAACACCCAAATCATAATTAAAGATACGAAATGCCAGTATAAGGTCACCTCGTGTCCTACGATAAGGGGAAAAGGTCTAGACGTTTCAAACGCCTATCGTAAGACAGTTTAGAAAGACCCTTCACTAATTTTGTCCCCACACACTGGACACGCTCAAGTGATTTGGTATCCTTTATCAGACATGGGCTAGCTGCTTGGATACAGTATTCTAAGTGTGGCCTTACATAGGTGGGATATAAAATTCGAAACATATCCTCGTCAAAGCATTTAAATGCTCGGCGAAGTGACCATAGAACACG
The DNA here is from genome assembly GCF_000237925.1 of Schistosoma mansoni. NCBI lineage: Eukaryota > Metazoa > Platyhelminthes > Trematoda > Strigeidida > Schistosomatidae > Schistosoma > Schistosoma mansoni. Next base: position 266,406 of record NW_017386069.1, read on the forward strand.
ATAACCTTTGGAAGCAGCCGCATTGCAGTGCGTAGTAGCTTTCAAGTTGTGACTTATAGTTACTCCTAAGTCTCTATGTTCTTGAACGCGTGGAAGAGATGTACCATTAATGGTATAATAGTAACTATTACCGTGCCCGATGTGCATGAGCACGCTCTTCCTGGAATTAACTTTCAAGCCCCAATCATGAGCCCATCTAACTAATTCATCTAAATCAGCTTGGTGATGACAAAGATCAATCTCACTTCTTATTGTTCTCCAGATTTTAACATCATCCGCAAACAATAATGTGGACGACTTAAGTAATAGAGGTAATTCATTAACATACAGAAGGAAAAGTAGAGGGCCTAAGATGGTGCCTTGGGGTACACCACTTTTGACCGGCTTCTATTCGGATAGTGTGCTAATGACCCTCACTCTCTGTGTGCAGTCACATAAGAAGTTCCCTATCCATTCATGTATAGCACCTGTTATTCCAAAGCTCGAGAGCTTCTGCATAAAACCTATGTGTGAAATCTTGTCAAATGCTTTTCTAAAATTTATGAGTATCACGTCGACAGACAGGCCGTTATCTAGGGCTGCTGTCCAATCCTCTCTCGCAATGAGTAAGTCAGTTAAGCATGGACGCTTGTTACGAAATCCATGTTGCTCAGGAGTTAACAGATTATACGAATCTATGTGACTCAGTAGCTTGGCCCGAATTATCTTTTCAAGCAACTTAACTACTATGCTGGTCAGGCTAACAGGCCGGTAGTTAGATACGTAGTTAGATACATGATTGAAAAATGCCTAACCATAGATTTTTAAAACGAAGATAGACAGATTAACACTTTGACACAATTGCTTAATCATTACATATCGTTATTAGTCATGGGGGAGCAATATAACGTTCAACCTTCAGTAGGTCTGCGTCCAGCTTGAAGGTACTTGTCCTGAGAGAAATGTATGTATTAGTTTGTACGAGAGAATCTGGGGATAAGAGGGAAAAAGAAGCAACTTGTCTATATGTTTTGCTGAAACAGTCAGCCATAAGTAGCAATAACACAAACGTGAAATTCAAATAATCTAGTAATCGAAACAAGAAGTTGATGTAATCGGGTTTCGTACACGTATGTAGTGGTAAATAAATCTCCGAAACAAAACATTCTGTAAGTCTTTGGCACCGGTGCTGACCTCATTAGTTTTACTGAACATACCTTAGCTGAAGGCGCTTAGTCATGCATCCACACCAGATCACCATTGAGTACGTCGTGCTACCCATCCATCGCAACAACTAACCAGCCTAGATTAAGAACTACTCGGAATATCGAATACCTTCCAAACATATCTTTGAACAACTTCATTCCCTACTCCCGATTGGACTGAGTTTGAAATATTTCGATGATAAAGTTGATATACACAACAGCGCTGTCAGCCCTTGAATATCCGCGACATCCATACATCTTAACAAGGCACTTTCGCTGACCCACCAAGAACATACAGTTTGAAGTTCAGTATGTTAGGTTGTAATATAATGAGGACGAAGGGAGTATTGTGGAGACTGGACCCTGTTTTTATGCTGGAGTATAATGATATTATTGACAACCAACCGCTATTTTGAAATCAATGCTCCTAATCAACAACGAATAATGGATGAATGGCCGTGAAGTGTACTTGTGAATTTTATGCCCGCTAATGTTGCCTCGTGGATCTTATCCGCAACAACCTAGGCCATAGCAAATCATTCCGTTTAAGCAAGACGATTGGACATCGTTGGCTCCGAGGTGAATAGTTTCAACGGAACGATCGGTTTTTCGTCTGTGCTGACATTCCGTTTTCTGAAGCTTGTATGTTAATTTTATTGTCAGATACAAGGGTGCCTTCAGTTTAATTTGCATGTGTTACTTTGGTAAGTTTGAGGATTTAATTTGACTGTGCTTGGAAATTCCGTGAGTACATCGCGGAACTTTACAGTCTGTACCAGCGGATTCCGTACTAAATTTGGTGGAATGACTTGACCTTTGTTGGGATTCTGTTTAGGTCAGGTACACAGTTGACTACATCTTTCTGGTTTGGTACTGAACTTTGGCGGTGCTGGGAAAACTGCACCAAGTGTCTAAATTGTCATAACCCGCTTGAGGACCTAGACCATTGCATTTTTGACAATCTGCTCTGTTTTCTATTATTCGTTTGCATTTAGTTGACAGTTCATATAAGACTCTTGTCACTGACAATGAGTTCCTTCATGAATAGATTTTCTGGTGTTCCAGCACTTTGCGAGTTATGTATCGTACGTAAGCCGGTTGAGAGACCTCTCTCCATTATCATATGTCAAAAGACGTAGGGAGGTGCCCGGTTTTTGTTAGTCCGAACATTGTTGGACTTAGCACAGAAGAGCTTGTATCCATCCGCCTTGAAGGGCTGTTCCATGAACAGTGTTGTTACTAACCAAGACCGATAAACATTACAAGAACAGGGATTTTAACCTGTCACTTAATGTCTCCCTCCGCAAAAGCTTTTGGATTCTTTGACAATCTGATAAAAACAAATGGTCAATTACTTAACTTTAGTGTAAGTTGAGAGGACTGAAAATCAAATCGTGGAGAATCTTGTAGTTAGGAATCAGTGTTGTGGTGAGAATAGCTCCAAGTGTCTACATGACAATAAACTACTATGGTAAATGTTATTATTTTAGCAAGTTTCGGATAAATTTGCTCCACTCAGCCCCTGAACTTGTTTGTTAATAATTTGACTCCTCGATTTACGAACAGATACTTAGCACTTAAATTGAGATTCGGTTCTCATGTTACTTGTGCAATAAGGTACGAGCGTATCAATTGACCGTGCTTTAAGAATAAATGAGGGCAAAATTTGGGTGCGACAAGTAATTTCCCGCCTACAATATTGTAGCTCCGCATCCTATAATGATCTCCCTCTGATCAAAAAACAGTAACATACTCTGGTAGAATACTTCCTGATCAGTAATTTGAGAAGACACACATTTCTCCCTGACTCATCTGAAAATTCTTTGCTTTTGCTACCTCTCTGACACAGTTCATCCGTTTTGCGAGGAAACTTTGATGCGTTCAAACAGCAAGTTTATGTTCTTTACTGGAAATTTGTGTGGTATTACTGTTTTGAGAGATACAACTTCATATTGCATTATTTGAGCCTATGACCGGTATTATGTAACTTCCTTCTGTCATTAGACCAATAGCCCCGATATGATTCTATTGACTATCCACAATATGGCTGTCTAACCTATAAGACCTCATATAAAAATTATATAATTGCCTTTACTGACCCATCCTGTCGTGACACCCAGTAATGTTCATAATATCGTTTGAAGGACACTTTTAGGGCGTGAATATAATATTTTTCCATATAAAGATCAAAAGCTTACAAAGAGCGACTACACCTGCATGGTTGAGCCATGCTGTCGTGATTAGGTGCTTCTGCATTCGCCTTTTTCGACCTTTTCCAGGTTTTCAGCGGCTAATGTGAGTCTAATAATAATAATATATCAGAAGGGGTTTTGTGGAGATTTTAGTAATTTATAGAGTTGAGATCATGAGTCAATTGAAGCTAGACCACCATGGAAAACCTGGAAGCACTGGACGGCTGTTTCGTCCTATTATGGGACTCCTCAGAAGTGCGCATCCACAAACCCACTCTCGCGGGATTCGAAATCGTGACCTACCAGTTTCTAGCCGAAGTCCTTATCCCATATACCACTGACCTGGATTCCAACAGTGTTATTGTCTA
>NW_017386069.1:270349-282993 GCF_000237925.1 Schistosoma mansoni
ACAGACGTGGTTTGCACTCCACTGGTCACTGCTTCTCACTAGAGCTCCTGGATGTACGTCCTGAAGTCACTAGTGAGCATATGATTATATTAATTATCAGAAGGGGTTTTGTGGAACTCACTGAAGACAATTGGTGAACGGTTGCTCAACTTCGTGGATCATTTGAAGTTAGACATTAACACCGTTGGATGCCAGCTCAGTGGTCTATCGGTTGAGGGCTCTGGCTCGAGACTGGTAGGTCCTGAGTTCGAATCTCGCTCGCGAGAGCGGGTTCGTGGATGCGCACTGCTGAGGAGTCCCATAATAGGACGAAACGGCCGTCCAGTGTTTCCAGGCTTTCCATGATGGTCTAGCTTCAATTGACTCATGCTTTCAACTTTGAAACTTACTAAATCTCCACAAAACCCCTTCTGATAATTATACAATACAACATTTTAAATTTATAGTTCTTATAAAGTAGGCTTGAAGAGTGCTTGGAGTGAAATGTGACCATGAGAAGACGCGTGCGTTAGGCTTGTTCCAGATGTCAGGAGTTCCATAGTTTTGCCCTCAGAACGAGATTTTGAAAAAAAGAGAAACCGTGGAGCAGTGATGCATTTGGATATAAATGATAAACAATGTCTAACATTTAGTAGTGGAACAGACAAAGGTATGATTAATTAGTATAATAAATTCACACCATCTCCTTTTGCTAGAGTAAAATATGATCAGAGGCTCCAGATGAGAGAATGCAGTAATAATGAACAACGAGTTGTGATATTTAACAAGGTGGAGTAAGTTAAAATGATGGAAGGGAAGTCGAGGCTAGAAGGCTGTTTATTAAAATGAAATGTGCATCAAGAGAGAAAAATGTTAAGAAACACTAACAGCCATAGTTTAGATTATCCGAATTTTTTAGTTTTCTTTTCTTCCATGCGATGCCAAGCAAAAGGTCCTGATGTAAAAGTCCGAGTTAGTATATTATAGCGTGTCTTAGTAGAGCAGCTAATCCATAATAAATTTGGAAACACGAGTCTGAATAGTGAGCGTAGTAGAACAATCCCAGTATCTCTAACTGATTGACTCGTTCTCAATCGCACAGAGCCTGATACAAACATGGGTGGATTGAAGTCATCACCCCCAACATCAATGTTTGCTGATCGGTAACTCCAACCTCCCTCCTTTTGTGATATTAAACTCGTTTAAGCTTTTTTACATAATTATTATGCCCCACACGATGCTCTGTGTTTCACATCCTGTTGGAAAACACCATTTATATAGGTACCATTTTATATTCTTATCAGGCAGTTACAAATTATGAACTGCTGGTAGGGTATCGATGCATTGCTTGTCACAGAATTACCCTACGGGAAGTAACTTTTGAATGCCAAAGATTAGTGGGTTTGAGATGTAATAACTCGATGGTATGGAACGGTAGTCAGTTTCTTCACGTCAACACAGTCGAAAGAAGAGATTTACAAGGTTCCCACACTCAAAATTATCGCAAGTCATCATCCCCATGCTAGTTGTATAGCGGTCGGCATTTCAAAAGGTTTTTTACCACATTTTCCAGAAGAGAGCACAAAAACATTTATTGTAGAACCCGAGAACGCCGTCAAAAATCGACAGTATATTGTAAAATATTCCAGTAGAGAACAGAGAAACTGACGGTAGCCTTAAGCGGAACCGTCTGTAGTAACCGTATAAAGCATGTTTTTCACAAGAATAATGGGTATGATGCCTGTTTATATTTAGACACATCTTCCGACACACTACTTGTGAAGGGAAGAACGAGGTAGAAGATTGGGAGACCGCGAATATATACAACTCAACAATCAGCACATAGTGCGTCCGGGGGAAGGTTAAACATTGCTGGCGAGATACATCGTGAAGTCACAGTCAAGGAAGTAGCGGAGAAGTAAGTTGTAATTTTAACAGAGCGTCCATCACGCGACATATTGGAACTTTACTGGACAGATAGGCTGAAGTTAACAGATCTCCTCATAAACTTGATCTCCAACAACATCAAGATAACAAAAGTGGAAGGGAAAAACGCAACGGAGACACTATTAAAACGGCATAAAATGGTATTTAGAGAGGGAATTAGAGAATGCACTAAATTTAGAGTTACTCTTACCCTATGATAGGGATTGAAGCCAGTGTTTCAAAATAAAAGAGCTGTACATGTGTTGACCTTTCAGTAGTTGAACAAGACCTCTAGCGACTTCATAAATTGAGTGACATTTAACCGACGAACTCAGAATAGGCTGCATCGATAGCGGTAGTAAGGGAGACCAACAGTAGCGTCCATTTGTGTACCGATTACCCTACCGGGCTAAATGAGGCCCTAGAAACTCATCGGTATCCCTCATCCCTGCCTGAAGGTTTTTTTTAATAAGCTGAATGGTGGTAATCTGTTTGCAAAGTTGGGTTTGTCGGAAGGATATTTACTAATTCCGGTTGCTGATGAGTGTAAAGATCCGCTCATAATAAACACACCCAAGGGCCTATTCCTATATAAACGACTACCTTTCGGAGTCATAACGACACCATCCATATGTCAGCAAGTAATAGATTTCGTGGTACATGATGTTCCAGGTGCCACAGTTTATATGGATAACATAATAATTATGAGAGTAGGTAGAGTGGGCCTATAAAATAAGCTCCACCTGATGCTAACACGAATAGTAGAGTATGGACTCCGGCACCATGCAGGAAGATGTAACTTTTGCATGCAAAAGGAACTCTACCTCGGGTTTATAATCGATAGAAGTGGCAGACAACCAGATCCAGAGAATACCCAGGCATTGGAAGCTGTGCCTAAACCGACGGATTTCCCCACACTACGATCATTTCTGGGACTAGTTAGACAATAAGGAGCTTTTATTCCTAACCCCCGCTTACGTGCCCCATTAAATAATCATCCGGCGAAGAATGAAAACTGAGATTAGTCTACAAACTGTCGAGCTGATTTTGAAGAAGTCATGAAAATACTAACCTCTGACCTGTTGCTCACCTATTATAATGATAATAATAATAAATCATTCTCAAATAACAGTCTGTTACATGAGTCATGACAGTTTACAGACAAAATCAGATTGTTACAGAAGATACAGTCTTCACTATGGCGGGTTACTCAGTTAGGTCAACACTTTATAAGTTACACTGTTCATAAAACTATGGGGAGTAACACCTCGCACCCATGAATATAAATAATATTAGTAAGACCCGTATTATCACTATGACAGCGCGCTTTATGGAGGTTATGTTGTGACGTGTAACTGATGGTCGGGAATAAATTCACGTAAAGTCGAAAGCTTCTAAAAACCGTGACCTCATATCCCTCTGAGACATCTGAGGCATTGATGATGGCTCAGGGCGAAGTCACCCGTTCCATGTGTGTTTGCGGTGGCATATCTCGAGGGGGCTTAAAGGGAGGGTTAGAAAAAGAAAGGACGAGAAACAAAACAGACAATTTTCATGTCCATTAAAGTTGAGTCATTTGTGAAGGAATAGTTAAGGTATGACTACTCAGTCTAATTCTTTTTTAATGAGACACTCTTTAGGCAAGAGCATTCCAATAGGTTAAAGAAAATAAGCGTAAATAAAGTATGAGTGGATAAAGGACTGTATAAATTGAGGTGCTTCAAAAAGGAGCTGAAAGTATAGCATTATGCGCAGTTTTAGAATATAGTGCTGAAAACAGTATTCTGATAAACACACCTCTTGTAGTAGTGAAGATATCACAAGTATTTGTAGTTTCAGAACACTTTAACCAGTAACATCTCCTATAACTCAATCGTGCCCATCCAGTGAAATCAAAAGTCAGAAGCGAGGAGGTTCGAAAATATATTTGATAGGTTATCAATATATCGAGAAGTGACTGATCTAAACTGGCTATCGGTTGCGGGAGAAGTTGCACACGGTGTTTCGACTCGTGACTTGATGCGGATGCGTGACCGAACGCATCCAGCTAGGTGAATCCATTAAAACTAATGTGGTTAGCATCAAATGTTGAAGACTTACAGAGCTATCGATTTTGGGGATTTATTTACCTCTACAGTGGCATCAGATACTCGAACTAAGTTATTGGAGCAATTATTTCCCACATTGTACAAGATGGATCTGAGAAAGCCACATCGTAAGCAGCTAGGTCATTATCTACAGCAGAACGTGACTACAGTCAGATCGAGAGGGAAGCACTGTCAAGTATCTTCACTTTAAGGGAGCCTCCCAAGATGATATTTGGACGTCAGTTCACGCTCTTAATGACCATAAACCATTGCTGGCTATATTTGAATCGGAGAAAGAGATTCCAGTATATACAGCAAACAGACTGCAACGATGAGGAAACACATTTATGTCGCGACTTCAAAATTAAATGCCAACCCACTACTGATTTCGGACAAGCTGACGCTTTTTCTAGTCTGATTGGTTCACAAGTAGAGCGTGGCAGCAATTAAGAAGGAAACAGAAGTACACTGAGTATTGGAGGACGCAGCTGATGGTCTACCAGTTACTTTCAAAGCTATCGAAGGAGCTACAGAAGGTGATATGACATCAAGAGAAGTTAGGTGTTGTCTTTCCACCAAATGACCGATTCGTGATTTTCAAGGGTAACTGCTGCAATATCTTTGTCCGCAGTACTCAATGATGATTGTCAATTTATGTCTTATGTTTGGTGACAGCAATGTTGTTCCAAAAACATTACACCAGAAGATTTTGAAACAGTTCCACAGTGGCCATCCCGGCATCAATAAGATGAAATAGTTGGTTGGGCGTTAAGCTTACTGGCCTACAATGGATTGAGATATCGAAACTATATTCCATAATTGTTCATCCTGCCTGCATGCAGCCAAAAGTCTAAAGAAATATGAACTACAACAATAGAAAAATCCTAATAGTCGCTGGAAGAGGCTGCATCCAGATTTCGCCGGCCCAGTGCGGGAAAAAAACATTTTCAGTCATCGTGGAGGCACCCATGAAGTGATCAGAAATTTATACTATGTCATACTGCACATCCTAAGAAACAGTCGGCAAGTTATCTCACTTGCTTAGCTGTTTCAGAGTTCCAGAGACCTTAGTGACTGACAGTAGCTCACAATTAACTTCAGAATCATTCAAGAACTCCTTCAGAGTTAATGGAATTACACATAAACTCTCTCTTTTCTATCACCCTCAATCAAATGGACAGGCAAAGTGCCTTATTGACAAATTTAAAAGAGCATTTAGGAAAGAGGGAGATGAGGGGACAAGTCAGGTAATTACATAATTCCTGACAGTTTGTAGAACCACTATAAACCCTACTGTCCCAGATGGAAAACCCCCTACCGAAGCTATGTTCGGAAGAAGTGTTCAAATTATATTCGACGTCATGTTGTCACCTAAATCAGTGGATGGATGCAGACAGGGTCAGAATATCCGAAGTTTTAACGTGGGTTACGAAGTAGTCATCAAGTCATACCTTGGAAAAAATTCATAGGAACTTAGATTCATTGAGAAGTTAATAGGAAATGTTTTGTACAAAGTGCGTGGCACTTTTGGAAGGTGGATTAGACACATCAACCAAATCCACAGAGAAAAAATGAAGTTAGACACGGTATATGACGAGTGAGTCTTTCACTGGAGATAATTGCAGATACTCCAATGACAGGAACCCCAACGAACACTCACAGTCACTGGACATCAAGGAAGTCGGAGCCCCACCGGAAACCAGTCACCAAGCTACACGTAGACTCAGGGAAGAAGTCATAGTTTTTCAAAGGGAGAAGGCACTGGAGGGAACCGGAAAGTTCCTCGAAAAAAAGCTTAAAGGGACCCTGAAAATTCCGGGAAACACTTCACTCAATGACCATCGAATAGAAGTTTCTTGGAAACATCCAGAAAGTGAGGAGTCATGTGTCACATCCCTGATTAGATGATTACCTATTCTGCTAGCACATTTAGAAGGGTTACGCAACTTTCCAGAAGCCCAAGGCCATCTGAAATGTCATAAATACCCTCGATTTTCTGTACATAAACTAACTTTGGAGCAAAGCATTCTTTCTATATTTCGTGCCTTACAACCCGTATTCAAGTTGCCGTGTAGATTTAGCCCGGGTGTTACTAGGCGAGATTATAAAAACGAATCAAGCTCTCAGTCAGAATGTTTATCAGTTGTAAACGTCAGTTATGTCCACTACTAACTAATCAACTCGTTGTTTAAGCGCTCGCCACATCAATCTGGTTTGATATGTCTGTAAACTATCCCTGTTACATGTGACCTACCAATCGAAGGACATTATTATCCTATTATATTAGTGTGACTCATAATTTTTATTCATTTCTTTAAGACACTCAATACTGGTCGAAACTTTGTAGGACAAATTAAATCCTACAGTAAACAACTCTACATATATATTTGGGAAGCGCCCTTTTTTTAATGCGTACGAACTTATCAAATATGGCAGACTCCTTATGAGTTGAGGTTTGTAATAATAACATCATCTTTGCTAATAATCTTGAGTTTTGGTTCCCCAGATTTGAAGAGCCACTCCATCGTGTTTGACTCTTAAATAAGGAATTAACAAATAAGGTCAGTAATTCGAAATTTCACAGGTACATAAGTTAAGGAAATTTTAATTCGTTGTAATAAAATGAATTTAGAAATTACGATTATTGATGTACCAAACAACTATCCATATAAAAAGCTTAGGTGCCAGAATTTAATTTATAATTGACTTACAAAAGTAAATACTGTCTATCAGCTGCTTTTTTTACAGTTCTCACTTCAAGTGAAAATATAAATATTTTATGTAACATATAGGAATACTAGATTTCCTAAACAGACCCAAACACTTGAAAATGCAGTGAACTATTAATGTACATCTGCTAAGTTGGCTACAATCAAACCTAGCGATCGTACGTTTCATACCCTCAGGGATGGAAGAAACGTATTGTCAAAAATCAAACATAGAACTTTGAATCCCAATATGTTACTCAACTACTGTTCAGATACATTTGAATATTGCATCCTAAGATTAGTTCAGTTCTCTCTTTTGATTGAAAAGATACATAAAGAATAACAACAAATAATATAGTTGTTAAAGACTATTGAAAGGAACCTCTGACTAAACGTTTGCTGCTTGTTGATGCTCATCAGCAAGGGGTGTCTCCAGTCGTCAGAAAACAGATTCTCCCTACAGGATTCAAACAGATCTCATCAAGTTTCATCAACAGAAACAAGTCCTTTAAGTTATTCAGTTGACGTCGAACTTGATTTCTAAAATTTGGTAAGAACTAAACAAACACGATACTTGCTTCTACTCATTAGTCAATTAGTGAAGATTATACAGGTATCTACAAATAAAAAAACACGTTGATGAATATAACAATGAAAATTCTTTATTGTTATTAACAGTAAAACAACATTCAAAATATTGATGGGGTTTTGTTCTCTGAGCTGGATGGTTTGGTCGTGGAGCTTTTATCGTCCTTCTGAACGACATCATCAGCACACATTCAAAATACTTTAACTTATCGTCATCATATTATGTAAAGAAATTTCAGTAGAATTTAAAGTACACAGAAACGTAAGTACAAAAATTATCTTTATGTAAAAAGATAATTTCGCAAAGACAACGAATAAAGTTAAACAATTTTCAAAAATTCAGTATGTTAAATTTATATGACTTTGTCCTGAACTAACTACTGGTACTCCAACCAGCACTAGTAGTTTTGAATCAACTCTAAATCTTTATTGGTCCAGAGTAAGCTGGAGTCCCTCCGTCCCCTGTCCGTTGAGCCTAGAACACAGTAATCATCCCTCAATGTGCGAATATTGTATTTCAAACAAACGTAGTTTATATAACAGTACACCAGACCGCATCACATGATAAAAGGGAAAATAATAATTACACAAGATCCAACCAAAAATGACGATGAGCAGGGGAGACTGTAAATCATAGATTGAAAACAAATTAGGAATAGTAAATAATATGACATTAGTTAATGAGTCAAATGAAGATTTTTGATGAACGGAATATAATTATATACAATCGGATTACTTAATAATTCAACAATAAGAGTATATATATATATAATAATAGTGCATAAATAATTCCTAGAAGTTACTTTCCATTTAGTCTTCTTAGGATATAACATAGCCGAATTACTTTGATCACTAATGTGTGGAGCAATTACTTTGTCTTACTTTGATATCGATTTCTTCAATTAAAACGAAGCCCTGTTTTTACTTACAGTAGGAATAATATAGTATCAATCAGTGATCTGAAAACCTAGATCAAAGGTTCATTGGCCTTAATGAAACGCCATAAAATATCATCTACACATTTGACTACTTTTTATTTCAAAGTTGAAATCATGAGTCGATTGAAGCTGGACCACCATCGAAAACCTGGAAGCACTGGACGGCCGTTTCGTCCTATTATGGGACTCCTCAGCAGTGCGCATCCACGATCCCGCAGCCGCGAGATTCGAACCCAGGACCCACCAGTTTCGAGCCGAAGCCCTTACTTTTTATTTGTTAGTAACTTAAAACAGTAACTTTATTTCTTTGAAGAAATGAGCTGACAGACCCAAAACCACCATTGAAAATCAGGAAGCACAGGAAATCGGAATAGTGGACTCCTCAGAAGAGCTTATCCACGAACCCAGGACCTTGTGTGGTTTAAAATTGACTGGTTCATGATTTCAATGAAACTCGAAGATCTCCATGACTATACTGACAACTTAACTTCTGTCTGGGTTGTAGCTCACAAGAGTTGGTTGTTCATCTTCAATCAACCATTATTTAACTTCAAATGAATTTTTTTGAATTATATCTGATTTAAAACAATAGACAAAACTAACATAAAACTATTTTTGTTGTTCCAGTTTTGTGAAACAATATCCCATGAATACTGAGTTGGTTTAACTTGTTCATAATACAACTACGTAAATTTACTATTCGAATAACAAGATAATCGGTGGAAAATATGGTTAGAAAGCTGTTTCAGTGAATCTATACTCTGTGAAGACAGAGAGCCTTCAAACTAAATCTTTCAGGTAGTTGTTCAAACCAGATGTTTATATATTCTATAAAAGAGAATTAGGTGACACCAAAAGGTCATTACAGTGAGAAAGCTGAGCTTGCAACTATATATATATATATATATATATATATATATGAATTTCATAATGTAACTTTCTAAAAATCCTTTACATGGAGGTAAAGTCCTTTGTGTAATGAGGACTTTTCATTTCCAGAGATAGGGAGCGAATATCCGGGTTAAATTGTAAGCGATTTACGGTTGTTCCATCTTTACAAGTCTGTCTTATGATAACGACATATTACTGTAAGTCTTATTTGAGTGTATAATGTTGTTTCAAAATCTTAAAACGTTATTCATCTGTCCATTAGTAGGAAATGTTTTTTGTATTGACAATGCAGACTTATAAGATATTTGTTCTCGTATGTTTTAGGACCCATTGCCTACACATAGATATTTTAATCTTTCAGTCCATGAGACGGTGTCAGAAGTAAAAACTTCCCAATTAGATAAAGACTAAATGAAATTACTAGTGAGTATCTTACCCTTTCTAAGGTTATATTTCTTGGTTGCAAGTCCTCACTGGTAACAAAACGAAGCAGTTAATAATATCGTACTCTAATGGCTTGTGACTTATTTCAGTAAATGTTTAATCCAAAAAGATTGATGATAACATACAATTCACCACATAATTTGGCTAGTGAACAATAAGTGTCAGAGTTCTATTTTAGAAAAAGAATTTTTGTGTTTGTATTAGTATTAGTAGTAGTAAAAGTAGTATAAATATTAGTGTTATTATTAGTAGTACTCTAAAAAGGAGTACATTATGTGACTGTTTTTGTAATATTTAGATTACGATATGTTACTCTGATATAATAAGATCATCTACAATACCAAAGAAATACTTTGACTTAAGCAGTGTACAATTTTATTCATTTATTCAATATGTATTACAGTATGCTTTAAATGTCCATGTGCAATGTACTCTATACACTTTCGGCATACACTACATGATGTATACTGACTGATCATATTAGAAAATGTAAATTACTATATATTAGTTATCATATACAAAATATGCTATCAAGACGGTATTACTGTGTTATCTATCAGTGAACAGATTACTGATGAAGGATTATCTTTATTTATTTATTTAGAGACAACTAAAAACAAAGAAAGTTAGATATTTTAATTGGTTTGTATGTCATTCTGAGCTGGTGGTCTCAAATATGACTAACAGAATAATTCAAACACTATACCTCCTTGAACAGGTTAATGGTAATCTGAATTTAGTAGTTTATTATCTAATTATTCGGGATTTGAAGTAGAACATATTGGATTTGACTATCAGCATCAATATCATCACTAGGATGGAAGTACATTCATGTCTCATATTTCACTGCTAGCTACAATCCATCTATTCTAAGAGTTAAAAAGTAATAAACAATCTTTCATTTTATCAAGTCTCAATAATTTACTCATGAAATTTAAAATAAGGACATTTACAGAGAATTCAATTTCAACATTCCAAGTAATCATTGAATCCATAATTGTTAGTAACAATCTTATTCATTCTCCTGCCTGAAGGTTGAAAACCGTGAATTGTTTAAATAGTATATTTTCATTGTCATCGTATTTTTTTCTTTAATTTATTTATAAAAAAAATATTAATCGTGCTATTATATAAAACTAAACATATTATTTGGTGTGTGCTACTGATATCGACAGATATAAGCAGTATGTACATTAATCGAAAGTAAAATGCCTAGAGGTAGAAGGTTAAGAAAATCGAACACAAGGGAACCAGAACGAAGAGTGATTGATGCAGAAATGAAGGGAAATCAAGTCTAAAACAAATGATTGACATTTTGCAAATGAAGTATTTATTGTATGGGTCGCAGATTTTACCAAGTGATTCTGTAATTTTACATTTCAATACATCCGGTTGTTTTTTATAATCCAAATAAAGAGTCAATTGAATTCAGACCATCATGGAAAACCTGGAAGCATTGGACGGCCGTTTCGTCCTATTGTGGGACTCTTCAGCAGTGCGCATCCACAATCCCGTCTCACGAGATTCGAACACAGGACCTGTATTCAATTAAACAAAAACACTAATTCCTAACCGTTTTTCTCATACTAGCAAATAGATGATCACTTAAGTATCCCTCAGAGATCGTCCATAAATTATAGTTTTATCAAAAAAATTAATACTAATTGTAAAAGTTTGTTGTTGTTGTCCAGTGCTTCCAGGTTTACCATAGTGGTTTAACTTCAATTGACTCATGATCTCAACTACATAAAAATAACTGAAATCTCCACAACCTCTCCTTCTTTAAGATGAATCAAAATAGCCTTAGCAACTAAATGTCAATATCAAATCAATGTTAAAAATTCTTAAACTGTTTAATGGATATTTATGAATAAATGAATTTACTATTTCATTTCTTTAGTATTCAATTTGATTTATTTCTATTGAATACTCAATGGGTTGCCTAAGAATAACATAAAATAGTTCAATTTAGATCATAAAAAGGCATAATGAAAACTAGTACCAAAAACCGATTTCTGATCAAATTCCTCTCGTTTCAATAGCTGAGATCATGAGTCAATTGAAGCTAGACCGCTATGGAAAACCTAGAAGCACTAGATGACCATTCTGTCCTAGTATGGAACTCCTCAGCAGTGCGTATCTACGATCCTACCTCGCGAGACTCGAACCCAGGACCTATCGGTCTCGCGCGCGAACGCTTAACCTCTAGACCACTGAGTTGGCCGCCATCCGACGGTGTTAATGTCTAACTTCAACTAATCCATGAAACTGAGAGGTGATTATGAGTTTTTTATTGATGAAAACACTAACCACTTCCGTAGCTGCTACGCGATTTACTGATTGGTGTGTATAAGACGTGATCTGATGCAGATGTAAAGGCAAGGATTGGCAAAGCAAAGATCACATTCCTACAACTGAAGAACATATGCATCCCAAAACAACTCTCAACTAACTTCAAAGTGAGAATCTTCAATACGAACGTCAACACAGTTCTATTGTATGGATCTGAAACATGGAGAACTACTACAACCATCGTCAAGAAGGTACATGTATTTATAAACAGTTGTTTACGCAAAATACTCAACATTCACTGACTGGATACTATGAGCAACGACGTTTTATGAGAGAGGACAAAGCAGCTTCCACCTGAAGAAGAAATTAGGAAAAGAAGTTGGAAGTGGGTAGGATATACATTGAGGAAATCACCAAACTGCATCACTACGCCAGCCCTAACTTGGAATGATGAAGGGAAGTGGAAAAGAGAAAGGTCAAAGAACACATTACGACGGGAAATAGAAGCAGATATGAAAAGGATGAATGTTAACTGGAAATAACTGGAAAGGATTGCCCATGACAGGGTTGAATGGAGAATGCTGTTGTGCGGCCTATGCTCCTCAACGAGGGATAACAGGTGTAAGTAAGTGTATAAGAAGTAACTGGTCAATAGAAAGCTAACTTGTTTATGCATGTTTGTATAAAATAGTGTATT
The DNA here is from genome assembly GCF_000237925.1 of Schistosoma mansoni. Lineage (NCBI taxonomy): Eukaryota > Metazoa > Platyhelminthes > Trematoda > Strigeidida > Schistosomatidae > Schistosoma > Schistosoma mansoni. The sequence goes on from NW_017386069.1 coordinate 282,900, forward strand.
TTTCACTTTAAAAAACTGATAACTATGATAACAAATCTCTTTGAACATCTCCCTGATTAGTATATGTGATCACGTTTAGTTTGGATGTGTCGAT